>NC_137064.1:14731648-14736648 GCF_032717465.1 Coenobita brevimanus | reverse complement strand
CGCTTAGTGACCACCCAGCGCCATGCCTCGCCCAGCACCCCTGGGATCCAATGGGATATATATATATATATATATATATATATATATATATATATATATATATATATATATATATATATATATATATTCTCTCTCTCTCTCTCTCTCTCTCTCTCTCTCTCTCTCTCTCTATATATATATATATATGTATGTATATATTTGGTGTGTGTGTGTGTGTGTGTGTGTGTAAACTGACATTTTTCTATGAGTATCTATTTATTTATCTATCTATCTATATATAATCTATCTATCTCTCTCTCTCTCTCTCTCTCTCTCTCTCTCTCTCTCTCTCTCTCTCTCTCTCTCTCTATATATATATATATATATATATATATATAAATTTATATATATAAATATATATATATATATAAATATATATATATATTGTTACGGAACAGAACAAGATAATGTACACTTTAAGTGAGAATACTAAAAATCACTATTGTCCCGTAAAGTTCCAGGTTCAAAACAAAAGAGTTAGGTAAAATTACAAGTTAAAGTTTAATGCTCAAACTAACAACAAAACATTCAGGACTCATAAGGATAATGTAATGGCAAAAAACAGGTTAAATATATGGTTAACTGCAATAGCCTCTATTAACACGAAATTAGCAAGAGTAAATTTATCTAAGTCAGCCCTGATAAAATGAGAATACACTGGATAATGCTCAGTTAACGCAAGATATATTATTACAGATATAAAATATTATCAATAATGACTGACATCCAAAAATTTTAAATTGATTACAAAAACTTCACTAGGCCTAAGAACCAACACCCTACGCTACACAGTACAAGAAAAAATGCAACAACAGTTATACTCATATTACACAGCTGCTAGATGGTTGGAGACTTCCTGAGCACTCACAATAATAACAACTGTAAAGGGGAGGACAGAGATGATACAACTTGTAAGAAGGACGCGCAAATGAAGCCATGGGGACAAAGAGTTGACAATCCTGCTCTGAACAACAGAAAGAACGACTTACTCTACTATAACGGTAGAAGGGGGGAGTCAGGTAGAACACGCTCTTGATCAAACAGGCAGCACACTGAACGTTAGAATTACACAAAAGATGATGAAATCATAGGCTATGTAACACCTCCCCACAAAGAAAAAATTTACAAAGGAAATTTCTTATTACTCTAAAACAATCTGTCTAAAGTCTAGATAAGCAATCTGCAATAACATTTTCTTTCCCCTTGACATGTTGTATGTCTAATGAATACTCCTGAAGAAGTAGACTCCATCTTGTCCATCTCTGATTTTTATCCTTAAACTTACTAAGGAATTTCAGTGGGTTATGATCGGTATAAATGACTATGGGGTCAAAACCAGAACACAAATAAAATGAAAAATGCTGTAAACCCAAAATCAAGGCCAAAAGCTCTTTCTCAATAGCTGAGTAGTTCTTTTGAGGCGGAGTGAACTTCTTACTGTAATAAGATACAGGGTGTTCAATACCCTGATCATCCTCTTACAGCAAAACAACCCCAGCTCCTGTATCACTTGCGCCAACAGCCATCTTAAAAGGCTTAGCAAAATTTGGAGTAGCGAGCACTGGCTGACTTAATAGGATAGCTTTAAGTTTGTTGAAAGAGGATTCACAGTTATCGGTCCAGACAAATTTAACTCCCTTTTTCAGTAGGTGTGAAAGTGGTGATACAAGAATTGAAAAGTTAAGAACAAATCTGCTGTAATAACCTACCATTCCCAAAAATCTTTGTAGCTCTTTCCTACTTTTAGGTCTGGGAAGATCACTTATAATCTGAACCTTAGCTCCTGGTGGTGCAACATGTTCTTCACCAGTTACGTAACCAAGGTACTGAACTTTAGCTTGACCAAACTCACACTTTGATAAATTAGCTACAAGATTAGCCTGAACCAAATGCTCAAGAAATTTACTGACATGGCATAGATGATCTTTCCAGTTGTCACTGAAGATTAATACATCATCAGTATAAACAACACACCCTGCCAAACCCTCTGTTACAACATTCATGAGCTTCTGAAATGTGGCTGGTGCATTCTTCATACCATATGGCATTACAGAACATGCAAAAGTCTTTCCTAGTGTTACAAAACATGAGATCTCCCTAGCACATTCAGTCATAGGTACTTGCCAGTATCCTTTTAACAAATCAAACTTACTTATGTACGTAGCCTTTCCGATCTTGTCTATGCAATCTTCCACACGAGGGAGAGGGTAAGTGTCTGTTTTGGTTATCTGATTAACACGTCTGTAGTCGATGCAAAGCTGTTGTGACCCACCTAGCTTAGGGACTAGAGTGACAGGAGAACTCCACTAGCTCTAACAGGGCTCAATCATCTTGTGGTCCAACAGGTAGCCAAGCTCCTTCTGGATGAGAGGAACTTTCACTGGGTTCACACGGTAAGGAGGCAGTTTAATTGGCTTTGCGTCTCCAACATCGACATCATGCATCAACACAGTGGTTCTTCCTGGAGTAGCACGGAACACTTGCGGGTACTCTTGCAGTAATGCCGAAAACTCCTTCCTTTCCTCGGGAGGTAGATGAGAAAGCTTAGTCTGGAGATCATTCATGATATCAGGATTCTTTCCCAAACTATCACTCAGGCTCATACTGCATGGGAGAGCTTCACTTGCAGACTCGGGTGGAACAGCTACAGTGCAGACTGGATTATTTTCGTCCCGCCTGTGATATAACTTTAGCATGTTGATGTGACATAGTTGCTTGTTCTTTCTACGATCTGGTGTGGCGATGACATAGTTGACATCGCTGAGTTTCTTCTCCACGAAATAAGGACCACTAAACTTGGCTTGAAGAGGTTGCTCATGAACCGGTAGCAGAATCAAAACCTGATCTCCTGGCTGAAAGTGGCGTAACCTGGACTTCTTATCATACCAAGTCTTCATCTTCTCCTGAGCAGCTCCTAAATTCTCTCTCGCCAGCTGTAAAGCAGTGGACAGCCGTTCTTTGAACTTCATCACATACTCCAGCAGGTTGACGTCATCTTCCTCCGACAGCCAGCTTTCCTTGAGTAACTTAAGGGGTCCTCTTACTTCATGGCCAAACAGTAGTTCAAAAGGTGAGAAGCCCAGTGATTCATTTGGAGATTCTCTTGCGGCAAATACAACAAATGGAAGACCTTTATCCCAGTCTTTCTGATGTTCCAAACAGTATTTCTTGAGCATCGATTTGAGTGTTTGATGATATCTCTCCAACGCTCCTTGGGACTGGGGATGGTAAGCTGAAGACGTGATCTGGGTGATGCCCAACTCTTTCAGAGACTGCTTGAAAACATTTGACATGAAATTACTTCCCCGGTCTGACTGTACCTCCTTGGGCAGACCAAACTTGGTGAAGAACCCCAGCATTTCCTTAACCACGTTCTTTGCTGAGATATTTCTAAGTGGAATGGCTTCAGGATAACGAGTAGCCAATCAGGGTCAGCACATAAGAAAATCCTGAAGAAGTCTTAGGAAGAGGGCCCACAACATCCACCAACACACGGGTGAAAGACGCCTCAAAAGGAGGAATGGGAACTAGAGGTGCAACGTTTTCGGTCTGATTACACTTCCCCACAACTTGACAGGTGTGACAAGACTTACAATACCAGGAAACATCCCTGAAGATACCTGGCCAGTAGAAGTGTTTCAAAATGCGTGCCACAGTCTTCCTCACTCCAAGGTGTCCTGCCAAACTGGAATCATGAGCCACTCTAATGATATCCTGCCTACAAACAC
The DNA here is from genome assembly GCF_032717465.1 of Coenobita brevimanus. Classification (NCBI taxonomy): domain Eukaryota; kingdom Metazoa; phylum Arthropoda; class Malacostraca; order Decapoda; family Coenobitidae; genus Coenobita; species Coenobita brevimanus. The sequence goes on along the minus strand of NC_137064.1, from coordinate 14,732,881 downwards.
GAGGGATGACAACTTGATGTACAACCTCCCACTCACAGTCGGCTGATGCTGTTGGGGGTCTCCACTTCCTCATAAGTACTCCTGACTTTATATAATAACAAGTAGAAGCACCAGTTGACTCTTCCTCACTGCAAGCAGAGCTAGCTAGACATTTCAACTCTGGGTCAGGAACCTGCAACTCAACCAACTCTTGACGAGACAAATTATCAACACTACGGGGTACTGCCTCATCTGGTGAGTGGTCCAAATTAGCGAGAAAAGTGTCAGCTACGATAACATCATCATCATCATCATCGTCTAAGTCACCAGTAACTTTAGACTTAGCCCTAGTGACAGCACATGCAGGGAACACATCAGGGACATCACAATCCTGGGCCGCGGCCACTGGCTTACTAGACAACTGAGGAGCTGGACACACTTGACTTCCACCAATATCATTTCCAAGTAAAAAGTTACACCTGACATTGGGAGTGTCTCAACCAACCCAACCATAACAGAACCATTAACAAAACCAGACTCTAAATTCACCTTGCACAGGGGGACAGAGAAGTAATTACTCCCTACACCTTGTGAGATTACAGTTTCATCAGAGGAATTAACATTAGAGCCTAGAACACTGGTCAGCATAAGGGATTGGCAAGCACCTATATCACGATATATTTTAACTGATTTCCTGTCATTACTGTCCAGAGGACTGACAAAAACATCAGACAGGAAATTAGCACATGAACTCTTGAGAGTGTCACGCACATTACTGCTCAAAAGAGGAGCTCCATCATGAGAATTTAAGTTACCCCTCAAAGCAGGTTCAGTTAACTCGGTTAAAGAATTCTGGGAACTCTCAAGGGTGGACACTAGACCAATTGACTGAATATTTAAAGACTCCTTTTTGTTCACATCACGCTGTCTCCTGAAACATTTCTTCGTAGTATGACCAAGCTTACTACAATAAGTACATTTACTTTTCTGAAATCTAAAGGTGGAGCTGGTATTTACTTCCTGAGAAACATCATCTTTATTCTCTTTCCTGTTACCTGTACTCTGAGTAGAGGCAACGTACTTACTCTCAGCTTTCCGTTTTTCTTTAGAATATCTCTTGTGAGTGAGAACATATTCATCAACTAAAACTGCAGCATCAGACAAATTATCTGTTCTTTTCTCATCAAGATATAGGCTTACATCTTTATAAATACACCTCTTGAAGTCCTCCAGCAAAATCATCTGCTTAAATTT
>NC_137064.1:14724148-14726648 GCF_032717465.1 Coenobita brevimanus | reverse complement strand
AGCACCCAACATGAAATTTCATCAGGACCATTTGCTTTTCCTTTGTCTAATTTACTTAGCTCCTCCTGTATTTTTTTTTCTGATGTTTGTATATCTGGTGGTATGTGTAGGCATGCATGTTCCACATAATCCCTCTCAAAATTTCTTTCCTCTGTAAAAACTGATTGGAAATTCTTGTTTAGTGCTTCACAAATATCCTTCTCTTGTGTATAGGTGATTCCAGCGTCCGTAATGGATTGTATTTTATCTTTTACTTTGGTTTTGCTTCTGATGTAGCTGTAAAATAGCTTCGGTTGATCACTACTTTTATTTATGATATCCTCCTCAAACTGTTTTTTGGCTTCCCTCCTTATTCTTGTATAATCGTTTCTTGCCTGTTTGTAATTAATATATGCCCTTTCACTATTGTGTCTTTTGTATCTATTCCACACCAAATCTCTTTTTTCTTTTGCTTTTTTACATTCTGTATTGAACCATTTCTTTATTTTCTTTTCTGCTTCTTTGTGCTGTGGGATGTACTTCTGGACTCATATTTCATAAAGTTCACAGAATTTTTCACATATAGCATTTAAATCTTGTCCCCTAAGCTCCTTTTCCCAAGCAATTTCTAAGAAGTACTTCTTTAGGTTATGACACTTTCCCATTTTATAGTTTAGGCTCTTTTCGTAACTTTCATTGCTGTTATCTATGTCATATGCAATCCTGAAGTTGCAATTTAATACTGTATGGTCGCTTTTGCCGAATGGAGGGTGATATATTAAATTGTGAATATCGTTTTCTTGCCTAGTAAATATGAGATCTAGCATTGAAGGTACATCGAGTCCTCTTTTTCTGGTGCTTTCCCTTACATGTTCCGTTAGGAAAATCTCTTGTACAAGATCCAGAAGCTTTTGGTCCCAACAGCTTTCTTGGCTTATTATATCTAGAGTATTCCAATTTATATTTGTATTAAAATCTCCAGTTAGTATAATTCTTTCCGATTTCTCTTCCATTTTATGTAGTAATGCTCTTAAACTCTGAATTGTACTCTCTGCCAGGTCCTCATATTCGTCTTTTTCCCATGTGTTTGATCTGGGTGGCACGTACAAATTGGCTACAATTACTTTCCCTTCAGATGTGTTGATCTCCACTTCAATCAATTCTACTTGTGAGGGTATATCTAATTCTATTTCTTTGACTTTTAGATTTTTCTTAATAATATAATTCCTCCTCCTTTTTTTAAGTTCCTATCTCTTATCCATATATTATATTCCTCTAAGTTTAGAATGTCATTTGATATCCTTGGTGTTAATTTTGTTTCAGTGGGGCATATTATACGTGGTTCATTTTCTCTGACATAATCATTCATCTCTAATAATTTAGATACCATTCCATCCACATTTGAGTACATCAATTTAATCACCTTGTTTATATACTTGTCATGATTTGGTTCTACTACCTTCCTCCTGTTTATTCCCTCCTGTTTATGTACCACTTTCGTACCTGCAATCCAATTACTTTGTAAAAAAATGTATTCTTCTCCTCGTCTGATCTTCCCTCATTTCTTGTTTTTGCTTCCTCCCTCTTCTCTTTCAGTAATTCCAGTTCCTCTTGTGTTAGGCATCTTTTTATCCATACATTTTTGAACTCCTCTTTTTCCATAAGATTCTTTGCATTTTTTAGTATCTCCTCCACGGTGTTTACACTCTGGAAGGTTACCATTAAGGGTCTTGAGTTGCTTCTCTCGTATTTCTCTAACCTTTTGTGTTCCTCTGTGTCTTTACTACAGATTTCCTCTGATTCTTCTTTCAGTATACCCATTACATTTGCCATCTCCTTTTTGTCTCTAGAGATCTTGGTTTTTACTTCTTCCTCTTCTATATCAGTGATTACTATAGATTTGTTAATATCTACTGAATCTCTGACTACCTTAGGATTGTTTTGGATTATTCTTTTCAATTCCTTTTTAATGCTTTTTTCTTCCACCCTTGTTTCTAACTCTTTCTTTACTTTCACCATTTCAGCATAAGTGGTTTCCACATCATTTTTGTGGCTTTGCACAGCTTCATTCGCCTGTGTTATCTTCTCCTCAATATCACTGCTCTGGTCTATCAGACTGCTCACTTGCCTAATTTTCTCTGTATCATTTTTTAACTCTTCCATAATACTCTCATGCTTGACCACTGTACTTGCCATTTCACTAATTTTCCTCCTAAGTGTACCCACTTCAACTGTTAGCTCACCTATGGTTATGTCTTTCTTATTGACTTCCTTTCCTAATTTTTCTATTTCTTCCTTTTGCAAGTGCATCTGTTTCTTAATTTCATCAGTCTCATTTTCAAAAGCCGTCTCAAGCGTGTGTACTCTTTCAACCAGTTTATTGTGAGTCTCCATTTCAACCAGTTCATGGTAGAAATCATCGTCCTGCTTTCTACCTTTATCCCTTTTCTTTTCCAAATTTGCTTTACTAAAGTATGTGGTCATTTTGCATTACTAAAAGCACATATGGTACTTACATTCC
>NC_137064.1:14564148-14714148 GCF_032717465.1 Coenobita brevimanus | reverse complement strand
AACAGTGCCCAGACACTATGCACAAGCACTACTGCTATAGTGAACTATGTTGCAAGGCCGGGACGGGGGTAAGAGTGGAAATATAAAGGGACAGAACTGTGCAGTACCTTCCCCACTCACAGCTCATTTGGTACTCAATAACCTGTCCACTCTCTTGCTGGTATCGGGACCCACAGTTGCCACCTCATTACTTTTGACGAGGAGCAGGGAAGCTTTGACGTCACCAAAAATGACGCCGATCGGCCAAAAACTTTTCCTCTGACATAAGTTTTTATGCTTTAATGACGCCAAAAGTGTCAATGAGTATAGTCGCAGCCACACCCATATGACAACAAATGTGTCATCATGCTCGGAGGGGCTAATTTAGTGGGATCAGTAGTACTGAAACCTGAGAAAGAATGGGAAGAATTTGTCTGGCCTTCTGAGGATCTCATATGGTATTCATACTCAAGTTTCATCTGTTCTAACTTCATCTGTTCTACCTTTGCCTGCTGCTCTGACTTTGTCTGTTCTATCTTTGCCTGCTACTCTAAATTTGCCTGTTCTATCTTTGTCTGCTGCTCTAACTTTGCCTGTTCTATCTTTGCCTGCTGCTCTAACATAGCCTGTTCTAACTTTGCTTGCTCTCTAGTCTGCTCTGACTGTTCTCTAGCTCACTCTGTCTTTGCCTGCTCTATCTTTGCATGTTCTCTAGCTTGCTCTGCCTGTTTTCTAGCATGTTCTATCTTTGCATGCTCTACATCTAGCTTCATTTGCTCCATCTGAACCTCATGTTCCCACTTAGCCTGCACCAACCTGATATCCTGCAAAAACCTATTAGAGACAGGGGAACCCCAATTTTCTGATCTAGGATGAGGGGATTGAGGCTCTGACTCTACAACACTCTCAAGCACAGGTGGGAAATTTACATGTGTGTGGGCATCCCCTTGCATGACTGCTAAAGCTCAGCACACCAACAAGTAAATATACAACTCTCAGGGGGTATGACAGCTTACACAATTTTGCTTAAGCCCTACAAAACCTAATATTGACAATCCTGGCAAGGTCGCCACTTTGTTACGACATGGTGGGGCTAAAGGTGTATCTGATTCCCTGAAAGTGCGCAATGGAAATCTTAGAATACCAAGTGGCGGCTAGCCACACCAAGTCGTAAGCTAAAAACGAGGAAAATAGTAATTAAGTGTAAAGCATATACCCATGACGAAAGGGGGAATGAAATAGGCAGTTAAAAATACTTAATTTACTTAACACTAACTTAAACCATTCACTGTGTCAGTGTTTGTTTACATGTACATCCTGCGTGCGGCAATTTTCAAATATTTGGAAGAAATTATTAGAAAAAAATAATATTGTCAAAAGATAGAGAAAAAAAAATCCCGAGTTCAATGGTATATAACAACATAGCAAACAAAAAAATAACCTCTGATACAGGTCTGTGAAGTAATAAATATTCCCTGTGCGGTGGTGCCAGGCGAATGATTTGTTATGGTTGCACTGTGTTGTCAGTGTCAATCTTGCGATCAGATAAGGTGTAAAACAGCATCTGAACCATCATTGTCTTCATCTAACAACATATCAGTATCATTACTACACTCATCCAGAGATTTCATCCAATATTTGCTTGGGCTACTACTTGCGGTGGCATGGAGAAGATTTAGTACCTTTACCTTCGGCATTTTGTAGGTAACTGAGCTAAGCTCTGCACCTCATAAAAATGCATAATCTATGTATGGCAATATTCTGTAGGGTGCCATGAATTGCTAGCTGATTTATTTTGTGCCATTTCTAAAGGCAGAATTTTTTAAAGCGGGAAATCATATATGATACAACCACAGTGAGAGCGATTTGGACTCAGATATCATATATGATACAGCCGCAGCCAATGGGTTAAAGCTACAAAAACAAAATCAAACAGGTTTGAACAGGACCGTCACACTAGCTCTTCCAGAAATTTTCCTAAAGTTCCAGACATCAATAATAAACATATACCAGAACACAAACTAGCCCTTGGGTTGTAAAACCATTTGCGGTTGCAGTAAAGACCTGCCATAAAAATAAAGACAGATTGTTAACACTAATATAACATGTGACATTAGCTATGGCAATAGGAGTAATTCTAAATTAACCCACCATGTGCCAGCTATTTTTAGCCTAATGGATCGCCCCAGTGCTGGCCATTTTTTGACTTTTTTTTTTGGCTAAAATGATAGATTTTGATATGGAAAGAATGAATTTTGCCATTAAAATGCTCACTGAGGCTCGGTAATGGGTTTTATTGAGTCCTACATACTTGTGTACATGTATAGCCGCTCTCTCATGCTCAACACGTACGTGAGAGAAAGCTGTTTCCTATGTAAGGTATACTCAGGTATTTATGCTGGGAAGGTATAGCAATGTTCAGTACACTTATCTGATTGCTTATTACTTAAGCATCTATCACAATTTGCGTGTCTTTCTCACTGTGAATGCATTATCTTACACTTACCTGAAGGTAGGTAAAACCTGATTTCATTATGTATAGTCCTGGCACTTACAAGAAGGTATTTACAACTGACTTCACTATATGGTCCTTACACTTACAAGAAAATATTTACAACTTACATTTACATGAAAATATTTACAAAATACCTTCACTATGTACAACACTGGGTGAGACACACAGGCAGAGTGAGGCAGGGCGAGCGTGAGAGGGGCCAGTGAGTGAGTGTATGGCCTTGACAGCCTGGGGGATGGTAGAGGAACAGGTACCATACATGCCTGCCAATTTTTACCCGTGAATCTTGAAAAATGTGGTCACAGTGAAAATTTTTATTTTAAACCGTTTTAAAACGGCACTGGCATTGGCCACGGAAATATGTCAGACTGTTTTAAAATGGCTCAGGCATGCGGCGGGTTAACAGGTTTTATCAGTAATGACTATCAGTAACTATAACCTGATGAGTATATCATGTCCTGACACTTAATAAACATAAACTCACATGTGACAGATATACTACTTTAGTACACAAATGTCCCCAGAACAGAGCAATCCAACACAGCAGTCTAACTCAAGCCGCTAACTAACTAGTGTTTTTTATTGCCTATCGATCATTGGGGCCGAAGCCCCTGGTCATTAACCCCTGAACCACAAGGCATCACTTTCGTGACGCTTGGGAGCAAGGGATCATACCACGGGGTGTCACTTTTGTAATTCTGTGTTATTTTGAATTCGCCAGGGCTTTCTAGTGGTGGCTTGTATCATCTATCAGTATTGCCAATGTCAAACACTAGTCAGCACTCCTATTTCATCTGTACTCCCATCCATTGTTGACAATTTAGCCATTTCTTCCTATTCTTGACTCCCCTCCCTACCTCCCCTGCATTACCCTCTCCTCTCGCCTGCCCAGCCGCACTGCACTAAGTAAATCTTCACCGGAATTTTCCATTGATTTCATCCATTGAAATAAGCCCTATGCCTTATTCTTATACAAAATAATATATACAAAAAAGAAATAAGGTAAGTGATAGTGCCATACACCTGGAATTGGCTAATTATCACCTGACAGCACCTCACATGCACTCGTTCGCTAATTTTCCCTGTTTATTTCCCCATGAAATATGCCGTATAATCTATTCTCATAATAAAAATATATATAAAAAAGGAAGCGAGAAGCCTAAGTAATATTTACATTCACCTGGAACTACGCAATTTATTATGTGTTGTCTAGATTTCCTGCCAATCATTCCATAGCATATATATTAGCAGCTGTCACCACGCTGACACTGGCAGCCTTTCACTGCCCCTAGGCCACCACAGCATTCAGCTTACTGTCGTCTTTCAAGGCGAAACCATGTCAGATTCGCGCCTGTCCAATTCCGCTGCTTTTTAGCCCCAGGCAAAGGGCCCTGTGACCTCTACCCCTACTAAACTTCGTGTGAAAAGGGGTAAAGGGCTAAGTGACTGCTGTGGAACGTGAACTGGCTAATTTATCAATGAAAATGATGGACAGTGACTACGATCTTTCTGGTGACTAAAACAGTGCAAGTGGAAATGTAAATAATGTGTAAACAGCAAGTGAAAGCAATGAATGTAAATATAAGTGAACAGTGGAAAATAGTTTTATAAGTTGCTGCAAGTGACAGTGAATAACACAGTGTAAATAAAATAGAAATGTAAATAATGTAAATAAAACAGGGAATGTAAATAGAAATGAAAATGAGCAGTAATATAAGAATGCGAGTATATATACTAAGGAGTAATGAAAGTGAAAGTTTCACTCTAGCATGTATTAATACTATGAGTTATGAAAGTGAAAGTGAAAGTGACAGATTCGCTCTCAACGCTAGTATACAGGATGAGAAAGTGAATGCTACATATTTTACTGAAAGAGAAACTGAATGCCTACAGTGACAATAAACTACTATTACTGAAGGAAACTTATGGACAAAGACTGCAGATATATATGTTATATAGTAATAGAAATATAAAGTGTGAGTGTTTTTATGTATAATAAATGACAGAATACCAGCGGCGAACGAGCGTGTGGGAAACTGGAACGCGCTCGTAATTTTCATTGCTTTAACAGTATTTTTTTTTTTTTTTTGGAGAATGGATTCCAAACTATTTGAAAATCATAAAATATTATTTCTATTGATAATATCAGGCTGTGGTAATCATATTACGGGGTGTCGGGAAGTGTAAAGTGGAGACTTTGTTATCCAAATTCAGAAGTCTCCACAAGTTCTACGGTACTCGATGAAGGCTCAACAAACATCCTAGGAGAAAGCTATAGGTATGTGCCATATACATATTTAATTATAATATTCTAGGACTAGTAACTGATTTTTGGCAAATATTTTTACAAAGTCTGTTGGAGCCCGAATATCGCCACGTGACACGCAAGGAGTGCCAAAACAACCCCGTGGTTTAGGGGTTAAGGCAAATATATATATATATATATATATATATAAATATATATATATATATATATATATAAATATGTCTTTATATCTATCTATCTATATATATATATATATATATAAATATATATATATATATATATATATATGTATATATATGTATTTATATATATATATATATATATATATATATATATATATATATATATATATCCAAAAGTCCTCTACCCAGGGGCAACGCCATAGCCCTTCGGGGATACCTGGCGTAAAACCAAATTATTTATATATATATATATATATTTGTGTGTGTGTGTGTGTGTGTGTGTGTGTATTATTGTATTTCTTTTTTTTATTTATTTTTTATTTTTTTAAACCTAACATTATGTAATAGGAAAACAAAATGCCTAATTAACCTAAAGTTTATAAAACTAATAAATTAACAGATAAATCGCTAACCTATACTAAATCCTAAAAAGACAAATAACTAAATGTACAGTATTGATAAAAATAAGAATACCTCGACGAAGAGAACACCATCGACTGCAGATATGTAATACCTTTATACATTACATACCTGCACTGATCACCTGCTGACTGTCAGTCGAGGTACAGCCTAATATAGGGGACATCAGTATATGAAAGGGAACAAGACAAGTCAGGAACATTTCCATATATGTCAGCTGGCGGCCCTAATTAAAATAACTTAAGCAACATGGTGTAATGTATTTACATAGCATGTACAAAAAGTGAAGGACCTCGACCAACAGATCACCATCGAGGGCAAGTGTCCAATACCTTTCAATATTGCACACTTGCACTCATCAGCTGGTGACTGTCAGTCGAGGAACGGGGTTTAATGTAGGGGACATCAATATTAGAAATAGATCAGTGGGAGGAGGGACTATTTAAAATGTCAACTGTCAACCGTAATTAATAGTACAGTATATACATATTTACAACTGATAAAAGTCAGAACCATACAATAAAAAAGTTACATCACTCTGATCAATCCGGTCTCTCTCAAAAAAGCCATAAATTTATCAGTCATAACAATGTCCCCATCACCCAGGATGGTGGAAACGGTGAAGGGGACGTTTGCTGCGCCGTAGTAATTAATAAGTGAAGTGCGTTCACAAATAAATTGCCGACAGCGCAGGATGATATGACTGATAGATAACACCGCATCACAGATGTCACAGAGCTGTGGGAAGCGTCTTTCCATACATGGCATCATATGGGTTAATGTAGTGGCATTAAGCTGCAAATGCGCCAACACTTTTTCTGCCAGGCGACTGGAATGGTTGGCTTTGTCCCAGTCGCCCAGGTATGCCTCACACGTTGGAATGTTTAGTCTGGCCCACTGACCTTGCCACAGAAGATTTATTGATTTCTTTCCTAGAGAGAGACTCGACCACAGATCACAAGGAACGTCCCAAGTCTCCCTGAGCTCTACAGCTGACTTTGCAAGTAAGTCAGCCTGCTCATTGCCATAGATACAACAATAACCAGACACCCAGATCAGCGTGAATGACTTGTTGCATGAATGCAGCTTATTAACAATGCAGCCCTGGATCTCGTGCGAATCCGTAGTGCAAGATGCAACTGCCTGAAGGGCTGATTTTGAATCTGAAAATATGACAAATGAGTCATGTCTAGAGTTTAAAGCATAGTCTATGGCTTTGTCAATAGCAAAAAGTTCAGAGGTAAACACAGACGTATGAATTGGCAGCCGATACCTGAGGGCACATTCAGTTGACCATACACTTGCACTCACACATTCACTCGACTTGGAGCCATTGGTGTGCAACTGGTGGGACACCATGTGACGAATGATGATGTTACGAAACAAGTGGTGGACCTCTGCCGCCAGTACGTTGGTCTTTGGTGCTGGGAGCCAAGACACATCGACCATAAAGCCGGGTGGTTCCCAAGGTGCTATATTCTTAATCACCAATCTGTCACAGTCACTGAGGTCCACACCAAGCTCCTGAGTCAGTAAGTGAAGGAGTATGGCAAGTGGCGAACGCACCCCCTGCAGAAGATGGTGGTATTGACGCAGGGGGGTATAGGCCACATTGCCGATATTACGTTTCCTATATGTTCTTTCTCTACAGGATAATGCCAGGTGGTCTCGGCAAATACGGAGGGGAGGCACATTTGCCTCCACTTCCATGTGAGCTACACAGGAACACTGGACAGCTCCAAGACAAATTCGCAAACATTTACTCTGCAACACATCTAATCCTTTCAGCGTGGTATCGGATGCCGAGCCATACACCTGTGTGCTATAGTCTAGCCTTGATCGAATAAGGGGCTCATACACCATTAATAAAAACTTTCTGTCAGCACCCCATGTAATGCGCACTAGGTACTTGAGGACATTTAATGGTTTATCACAACGAGCAAGCAAATTATTAATATGAATTTTGAAGTTCAAACAACGATCAAAATGTATTGCCAAAAACTTTACAGAATTTTGAAAAGGTACTGCCTGATTATTCAAAGTTAAGCACAAATTAGGTACGTTATGATTAGTGAAGAGTACAGAGGCACACTTAGGGACGGAAAACTTAAATCCCCACTGCAAGGCCCATTGTTGGACAGAGTCAAGGGCTGCTTGAATCTGCCCAGCCAAAAATTGTGCATTACGAGATGAGAGCCATATTGCACAAATCTTCAGCATTGAGCTTTTGAGGAATAAAATACAAGAGGACCATCCAGATTCTGACATTCTCAAAATTCAAAATGTGTTAGGTCTTAACTGGGATACAACAGCTGATGTAATAAGTCTGAAACCAATTAAGTTCTCTGATGTCACTCTCACCAAGAGGTCCTTGTTAAGTCAGGTTTCCAAGCTATTTGACCCATTAGGGTTGGTCAGTCCTATAGTTATTAGGGGGAAATGTTTAGTACAGGAGGCTTGGCGAGAAAAGTTAGACTGGGACACTGAATTAGGTGAGACGTGTGTGGAACAATGGGAACAGATTAGAAAGGAGTTTGAAATCACATCAAGCATATGTATTCCCAGGAAAATAAACAGTAATGAGAAGTCACACTTACACATATTTTGCTATGCTTCTCAAAGGGCCTATGGAGCAGTAGCTTATTGCGCAACAGGAGAGGATAGTAAGATTATTATGTCCAAGGCCAAAGTTGCACCAATTAAAGGAAGAACCCTACCTCAAATGGAATTGGCTTCCATAGATGTAGGAACTAAATTGGCCAGGTATGTAACCACTACTCTTGATACTCAGTTTGAGGATATTTACATATGGATTGACAGTGAGATTTGTCTTTACTGGATAGGAAGGGAAGATAGTAAAATTCCTTTCGTCTGTAATAGAGTGAAAACTATTAAAGAGCTGTCTTCCAAATTCAGTTTCATGCATGTGTCCTCCAAACAAAATTCAGCTGATCTGCTCTTGAGAGGTTCGACCGTAAGGAGACTGATCAAAGATAACTTGTGGTTTAAAGGTCCTAAATGGTTACTCACTAAGGATTGGCCTGAACAGAAACAGTACAGTATTCCTGAGATTAGTGTAGTGAACTTGGATCCTATAGTACGTGAGCCAGAAGTAACTGACATCAGCCGATTCTCGTCAATAAGACAACTTCTAAATACTACTAAATTGGTTGTTGAATTTTTGAATAAGAAGGTGGGGTTTCAGAAATTAGATCCCCTAGAATACTGGCTGAAAAGAGTACAAAGAAATTCCTATGGGGAAATATATAAACTTTTAGGCCAAGACACTGGAAAAAGGAATAAGCTGATGAAGAATTTAGGCTTGTTCTTAGACGGAAAGGGTCTGATAAGATGTCGAGGCCGATTGGTAAAGGCTGACTTACCCATCCAAACCAAACATCCCATTTTATTACCCAAGAGCGGATGCTTTGTACAACAACCACAGACCACAGACCTTAGCCCAAATTCGGGAAAGGTACTGGATTCCTAAGGGTAGACAGGTTATTAAAAAATATCTCAAAAACTGCATCATTTGTACGAGGTATGAGCAGCGACCTTATAACTACCCAGGACCACCACCCCTACCGAAGGAAAGGGTGAGCATAAGTCGGCCCTTCCATATAACAGGAGTGGACTACACAGGGGCTATAACTGTTACGGATGAGGAAACTCCCCATAAAGTTTACATTTGTTTATTTAGTTGTGCCTACACAAGTGCAGTCCATCTAGAATTAGCGGAAGACCTAAGCTCGGAGACATTCCTCAATGTCTTTCGCAGATTTGCTGCTAGAAGGTCTTGTCCTGGCAAGTTAATAAGCGACAACGGAACTAATTTCATTGGAGCAGCACCTTTACTGTTGAACATAATGAACGACCCAAAGGTTAAGTCGGCGCTGGGAATCCGAAATTGTATTTGGCAGTTCACAGCTCCAAGAGCTCCATGGCAAAATGGATTTACAGAAAGAATGATTGGCATTGTCAAGAACTGCCTGAGGAAAGCATTACATAGAACTAAGATCACGAGAGAAGATTTAAGAACAGTAATAACTGAAATAAACCAGGATTAATAATAGACCCTTGACTTATCAAGATGACACTAGCGACTCGCTAGAGGCTTTAACACCGGCTCATATGTTATATGGCAGGAAGCTCCATCCGATGCCTTGTGTGGATATCCAGGAAGAAGTTGATGATCCTAATAGAAAACAATGATTTAGGACATCTGCGGGAGGGATATCAACGTCTGAAAAGGGTGTTGGATACTTGGAATAGACATTGGAGCGAAGAGTATCTTTTGAGCCTACACGAGAGGTTTTATGGAGCTCAGGCTGCCAGCAACAAATCAGTTATTAACATAGGAGATGAGGTCTTAGTGAAGATTGAACAGCCAAGATCCCAGTGGCCATTAGCTAAAGTGATCTCCACACACCCAGATTCTGAAGGGGTGCTGAGACTCGTAAAAATAAAATGCAGGGGACATACCAGTATAAAAACTATTGATAAACTGGTACACCTTGAGTTAGCAGCCACTCCGGATCCAGAGGATGGTGAAGATCAAACAGGTCAAGAGGTGCAACCTAGAAGGGCCGCAGCACAGGGTTCTCGAGAACTATGGAGGGAACTCTTGGCTAAGGGTCATATTACATGATACAGCGTATCATTTTCCGCCGGCCCCAAAACTGTGGGAAATATTTTCCCCCAGAACAATTGCGCTCTCTATTTTTATCATAGTTATCCCTGGTTAAAGGCAGAGGAAAAATCGAGACCGTTGTTAATTGTTCAAGCGGTTTTAATAACCCAGAAATTATATTCTCTTTAATAATTCTTGTTATTGATAAATTAAATGCTATTGCGTTTAACCCCCATGGACAACTATACATTGTAAATACATGTAATAATGTGGTATTTTCCACTGACCTAAACTGTGTCTGCGCGGAAAGATTCTCATGTTAAGCAGATGTGGAATTAAAGATATTTACACAGTTTAAGGGAATATTTGGTCTAACTTTAGTTTAATTAAAACTAAGATTAATTTGTTAGATTCGCCCTGTACATATCCTGATGTAATCTAACTGTATTTGGTACTGTAAATAATTAATAGTTGGCAACCTACCATTCTATGAGGGAGGTAGATCCTGCCGCACACCACACTCTGCTCCTTGATCTCGTGGAGTTAACACTCTGTTCCTAGTCGTGTTCAGGCTAGCACTGTTGTACATAAGCACCTATAGGACGCTTGCTTGCTCAAGCAATTACACTAAGCAGCCCATCGTCATCGGTTATTGATCACTCCCTCTTCACTAGCTAAGTAACCTTTACGAATTGGCCAATTCAAGGGAGGATTGGCTATGAGATAGAAGAGAAATAGTTATTTGTAGGTGAGTTAAGGTTAAGTTACGTTTCACCTAACTCTATGAGACTTGTTTGATTTACTTAGACAACTTTAGGGAAGAGTAATGACCTACGAGTTGTTTACCAGAAAATTCTTGCATAGCGGTGCCCCGGCAGGGATACCGACTTGTATACATTAAATATTTTTCACATTTTGGTGCCCAGAAAGAGGACCCCTGATTTGTTTACCAGAACTATTAAAAAATTTTGACACCTAGTGTTATTCCGGTAAGTATTAATCTCGAACTAGAGTCTAGGGTAATGTGCAATAATAATCTTAAAAAAATCTATATGAGCAATTAACAGACTTTTCGTTTTCCTTTAGACAGAATGACATGGAAAGTCCTAATTATAAGATCAGTCTCTGTAACTATCACTCCTAACGAACATTACGAAATGAAGGCAAAGAAGCATACCTTTGACAGTGAACATGTGTTACGGTATATACCGGTATATGCCGTAATGTAGACAGACTCAGAGAACAGTGTGATACAATACAAACAACATACCTCTTTTGCATTTTGAGAATAACGTTGGATGCACTATCAATGGCTACTGATACTGTGACGTGAGCAACTCTCCAAACCCTCCCACTCCCGGCCATCCTTCCTCCCACTCACAGTTACCAGACATGTGTGGTCTGGCTGTTGCTTCGTGACTTCCTCGACCACTAATGCTCCAAACAGTGGGTAATGCGGAACTTTCCCTGACTGTACATAATTCTACTTCGGAGAAGTTAGGCCGGCGTTTCTTAAGTGGAGGGCACACTATTGACTTCACATACTAGGAACACTGTCACAAAGCCGCTCTGTGTTTATCTGTGATCATCTGTCGCATTCTCTGAGAATCTCTGTTTTCATTGGCGTTTACGTCGATGAATGGCAGTAGTGATTGGCTAATGGCAAATCAGCTGGCGATCTTCCTAGTTGTGGCATAAGTTAGGATATCCCAAGTCCCTTATGACAGCCAGTTGTCCTAACTTGGGACAGCTTTTGAGTATCCGGCCCCAGGATGATTTCAATCCAGAACTGGTTGACATGGAAACATTTAATAAATTAGCAGAGAAAATGAATAAACTGGAAAAAAAATTCAAAGTGAAATAGATGAAATTAAGAAGGAATTATGCATGCAGAAGGAAGAAAATGAAGAAAAATTAGTAAAGGAATTAAACAAAAACGATACAACAATAAATGAGCCGTCAGTTGCGGTAATTTCATTTAGAATGAAGACTAGAGAATTGGCGAGTACAGTTGTCAACCATGAGAGTATTATGGAGGAGTTCAGAAATGACACAGAGACATTTAGGCAGGCAAGCAGTCTGATAGACCAAAGCAGTGATATTTAAGAGAAGATAACCCAGGTGAATGAAATTATAAGAGGTTGCAAAGATGAAGCAGAAACTGCGCATGCTGAAATGGTGAAAGTAGAGAAAGAGAAACAAAAGTCGATGAAAAAGGCATTGGAAAGGAAGTGAAAGATATCATTAAAAACAACCCAAAACAGGTCAAATATTCAGAAGATATCAACAAATCTATAGTAATCACTGGTACAGATGCAGAAGAAATTAGAAACAAAATTTCGAGACAAAAAGGAGATGGTAAATATAATGAACACATTCGAGGAAAAATCAGAGGAAATCTGTGATAGTCATAAAGGAACACAAAAGGCTAGGGAAATATAAGAGAAATAAGTCAATGCCCCTGAAAGTAACCTTCCAGAGTGTGAACACTGAAGGAAACACTAAATACGCAAACTCATGGAAAAACAGGAATTTAAAAGTATGGATACAAAATGCCTAACTAAAGAGGAATTGGGAATACTAAAGAAGAAAAGGGAGGAAGCAAAAACAAAGAATGAGGAAAGATCAGAGGAAGAGTAAATTTTTGTTTACAAAGTAATTGGATTGCAGGTGCACAAGTGGTACATAACCAACAGGGAATAAAAAGAAGGAAGGTAGCAGACTCAAACTATGGCAAGTATGTAAACAAGATGATTAAGTTGATATGCTCAAATGTAGATGGAATCATGTCTAAATTATTAGAGATGAAAGACTATACCAAAGAAAAGGAACCACATAATATTTGCCAAACTGAAACAAAATTAACCCCAAAGATATCAAACGATACCCCAAACTGAGAGCAATACAATATATGGAGAAGAGACAGAAATTTAAAAAAGAGAGGAGGAATTATAATCTTAACAAAAACAAACCTACAAGTCAAAGAAATAGAACTAGATATACCCCCACAAGTAGAACTGATTGCATTACAGATCAACACATTTGAAGGAAAAGTAACTGTGGCAGATTTATACATGCCACCCAAAACAAACACTTGGGAAAGAGGTATATATGAAGATCTGGCAGAAAGTACAATTAAGAGTTTAGGAGCATTACTACGTAGAATGGAAGAGGAATCTCAAAGAATTCTATTATCTGGAGATTTCAATGCAAATATAAATTGGAATACACTAGATGTAAGAAGCCATAAAAGCTGTCGGGATCAAAAGCTCCTGGATCGTGTGCAAAAGTTTTCCTTAACACATGTCAAGGAAAACACCAGAAAAAGAGGACTTGATGATCCATCAGTACTAGATCTTATATTCATGAGGCAAGATGAAGAGGCCAACCCAACACATCCACTTGGGCCCCTGTTCAAAACCCTATGGGGTGCACACTCCAGCGTCCGTCCCCCACCATTTCTATGGTGAAGTTCACCAGCAGTTGGAAGAGGACATAAGGAAGGGTTTCATCAGGCCCGTACCAGCTGGAGAACCCATGGAGTGGTGTTCTTGTATGGTGGTGGTCCTGAAGATGGATGGGCGGTCGCACAGAACAGTGGACTATCAGCAACTCAACCTGGCAGGCAAGCAGGAGACCCACCACACCTGCCTCCATTCGACACAGTCACCAGTGTGCCGAAGCACACTTTCAAAACAGCAGCTGATGCCCATTTGGGGTACCACCAGATACCCATGGACGAGGAAAGCATGAAGTTAACCCCCTTCATCACCCTGTGGGGCTGCTTCCGCTACCAGTGCACAGCCGTGGGCCACTGTGCATGACATGATGCCTTTACCAAGCGCTTTGATGATGCAACAGCAGAGATCCCCAGGAAACTGAAATGTTTTGACAACACACTCCTGCACGACTGTAGTGTTGCTGGTACTCTCTGGCACACATACCAGTTCTTGCAAACGTGTGCGGAAAACAGGATCATTCTCCGCCCAGACAAGTTCCGCTTCTGCAGAAGTGTGGCCTTCGCAGGTTTCACAGGTCTACATCAACTTTTTTTTCTAATCAGGTATAAAATATAACATTTCTATACCTATTTTTGATAACGATCACAAATATGCAGTCAGTTTTAACATAGCACATCACAATTTTATGGAAACTAACTTTTATCATTTTGGTTTTCTTAGTAGTTTTTTTTTAAGTATGTTGATTCCTCATATAAATTCAGTGTCTCCACATAGTCCATATATACTTTGGATTTTCATCCAAATTGAAATGACAAAACAGGAAACTCTCCTGCAAGACATAAAACAGAGAGTGAGTTTCAATGCAATTTTGCAAAGGTCAAACTACTCATAGTCGTCGAGCTTTTGACTTCCTTCAATGCCACATTCCAGGGTCATCTTTGTACATTATCCAGCAGTAAACCGCGAGCATACTTTCATTTCAGAAGCCTTGATGGTGATGCTCCATTGCACTGATATCTTGATGGAAGCATTCTCCCTGTTCATCAAAGACAGCTCCCAGGTTCTGCTCAAAAACTTCAAGGTGTGAATGGAGAAAATGAATTTTCAACGACATCCGACACCCCGCAGCAGCAAATGAACTGAGAAGTCTCTCATCACCATTTTCATAATCCGGTGACATCTTGTTTCCCAGGAAATTTTCACATATCCACTTAAATGAGGTCCAGGCAGCCAGTTCCACATCGGCCAGATAGGTGCTGAAGTTGTGGTCTCTCAGAAGTTCCTTTATCTGTGGCCCAATGAATATTCCTTCTTTCAGCTTAGTTTCAGTGATGCCTGGGAATTTGCTTGTGACATATCTGAATGCTTTAGTGTTTCTTCTTCCCAGTGTCTTCACAAACTGCTTCATTAAGCTGAGCTTTATATGAAGTGGAGGAAGAAGAAAGATGGCCAAGCATAGACTTGAGGCTATGTGTACGGAGGTGGCCGTAAGCATGGTGAAGAGCGTGATGGTGGGCTCCAGGTGCACTGTGGGAGCATGGTTGGACTTCTTCGCATACACCCAGAAGCCTAATGATAATGTGTGTTCGTATTTGTAAAATGTGGAGCCAAGGTGGAAGAGCGCAATTTTAGGTGCCCCCAGTGTTCTAAAAATCTCAAAGATTTCATGCTGTTGAAAAAGCTTATGATGTGGCTGGGCAACCTCATTATGAAAAAAGAAGTGCTGCAGCGACTTCCAGTGTGGCAATCTGTGGAAGAAATCACAAACGCCTGTGAAGTGTTCGAATTGGCAGAGAAAATGCGGGAGTGCATGGCTATAGTAGTGTGGCAGGTGCTTCAGTGAGTGACGAGGAGGAAATGAAAGCAGCCTGCGCCACTCAGCTGCAAGTGTGGAGGGCCATCCTAGCCTCGTGCCCCTCCTCCACCAGCAAAGGACTGCTAGAGATGTGGCAGCATCAAGTGCAGCTGGGAGCGCCAGTGTCCTGCCATCAAGGTCACCTGTCATAGACGTGGGAGGGTCAGCCACTTCCAGTGAGTGTGTAGGTCAGGGAAGCAGCCCAGCCCTGCCAAGACCACCAGCAGGATCACAGCAGCCAGTGCCAAGGCATCAGCATGCCTCAGGGTGCAAGTGTGATGACCCATCCACAGCATGCGAGGTGACGGCAGTAGCCAATACGGGCACAGAGGTATGCATAGCGGGATGTCACCTCATGCAGGGCCTCAGGCTGACTCCGTAATGTCTATAGAGACCTACCGTGAGTATTAATCACCTTGCAGGCAGGAGTATATGTGTTGTGGGATGCAAGGAATGCCACTTCAGAAGGTCTGCTATGGCGAATCTGTACTTGCTGACAGGGTGCAGTGGCTGTATCTTGTGCTGCAGATGTGCAAAGTTTTGGGCATGGTGCCACACAACTTTCCCAAATAGCTGGCAACTGTAGGGGCTGTTGAATGGTTGGAAGAGCCCCACCCCCACCCAACCCAATGCTCCCCCATACTCCCTAACAGAAGAAAATGTGAACCTGCTGGAAAAGTGCTTCCTGGAGCACTTCAAGCACACGACATTCGCAGGGAACCATGCCCCCCTTGCCAGAAATGAAAGGGGCAGCCTGCCTCATCCACCTGCACCACAGTTCAAAGCCTTATGCGGTGTACACTCCAACATCTGTTCCCCACCACTTCTATGACGAAGTTCGCTAGGAGTTGGAAGAGGACATAAGGAAGGGTATCATTGAGCCCATACTGGCTGGAGAACCTACATAGTCGGGTGCCCGTATGGTGGTGGTCCCGAAGAAGAATGGGCGGCCGAGCAGAGCAGTTGACTATTAGTGATTCAACCAAGCAAGCCAGCAGCAGACTCACCACACCTGCCCCCCATTTGACACATTCACCAGTGTGCCAAAGCACATGTTCAAAACAGTACCAGATGCTTATTCAGGGTACGAACAGATCCCCCTGGATGAGGAGAGCAAGAAACTGACCACCTTCATCATCCCATAGGGCCACTTCTGCTACTGGTGCACACCCATGGGCCACTGTGTAGGGCAGGACGCCCTTACCAAGTATTTCAATGACGCAACAGCAGAGGTCCCCAGGAAACTGAAATGTGTCAACGACATGCTTCTGCAAGACTATAGCATTGCCGAAGCATTTTGGTACACAAACCAGTTCCTGCGAACGTGCGTGGAAAATGGGGTCATGCTCTGCTCAGACAAATTCTGCTTCTTCAGGAGAATCCTGACCTTCACAGGTCTGCACAACTGGGAGGAGTATCAACCTAGTGAGGACTTTCTAGGTGGTATAACCAATTTTCAGATGCTGCCAAACCCCTCCCTTACAGATATCTGGTCATGGTTTCGGCTGGTGAACCAGGTGGTGCCATTCCTCGCCATTGCACCACTCATGGAGCCCTTCAGAGACTTACTGAAATAACCAGCCAACTCCAGTCCACCTTCGGGTCAACAAAGGAGGCTATAGGCAGGCATGCAGCAGAGGGCCTCCACTATTACGACACCACGTGGCCCACTGTAGTGTTCCAGCTTGTCATTGGTTTTGTGGTCATGATGCAGTACTGCTAGCATGTGTCTCGAGAGACCCCCCTGTGCTACAAGGGCGGCTGGAAACTGGCCCTGTGCGGCCAGAAAAGAACAACTCAACATTGGAGGGGGACTCTCTTTCCAGCATTGCATGGTGTCTGAAAAATGTGCGCCTGTTCCTGCTGGGATTTCCAGACCTCACTTTCATCACAGACCACAGTACACACACTTCAAGGACAAGGAGCTGAAAGACATCAGCAACCCCTGCATACTCCACCTCAAGGATAAGACATTGATGTGTTTATTTTGTATAAAGTACCTGAAGGGGGAGGCAAACCACACAGCAAATGCACTCTCAAGATACCCCTTGCTATGGGGCAGCGCAGACGAGACAGGCCTGGCAGAAGAAGAGGCTACATGTGCCGTGGTCATGACAGCAATGGCCTGTGCCCTAGAAGACAAAGAAGGTGCCATCGTGTTCCTCTGTCAAGTGGAAGGGGAAGCACACCAAGACAAGGACTACAGGCTCCTCCATGAGCACATGAGCACCGGGGATTGGGCCGACCAGAAGGACAAGGAGTCGATAGCACTCTGCCTATACTACAGGAAGAGGAGGCACCTCTCATGCCAGGGGGACACTGTCATGTATGCCAGCGACAAGGATCACCTGCGACTCGCAATTCACACAGCCCATTGACGCGCAGTCCTAGCTAATCTCCATGTAGGTAACCAGGGCAGGGACTCGACGCTCATGCACGCCGGGCAATGTGTGCGCTGGCCTGCCATAGATGCTGAAGTGAAGCAAAAGAGGAGGCATTGTCAAGATTGCAAAATCAACACCCCATCACAACCTGCTGAAAACTTGCTGCCCACACCCGCACTGGAGTACCCCTTCCAGCAAGCATGGCTGACCTGTTCCAAGTGGAGGGGGAGGAGTATTTTCTTACACAGACAGGTTAACTGGCTGGCTGGAGGTGGAGTACCTGCCCAGGGACACCACCAGCTCATGGCTCATAACTGCATTTTATAAGTGGTTCAAAAGTTTTGGTATCCCAGAGGTCCTTTCTTGTGATAAAGGTATGAACCTCGTGAGTCGGGAAATGAGGACACTCCTATCTGCATGGAGTGCGCAGCTGAAAATGTCATTGGTCCTTTATCCACAGTCCAATGGCCGAGCAGAGACTGCAGTCAAGTCTGCCAAGAGGCTGCTGAGGAACAACAATAGCTTGGGAGGCTCCCTGGACTCGGATGCAGCTGTCAGGGTCATACTGCAGTACCTCAACACCCTGCTACACGACACCGATGTGTCCCCGGCCCAGCTGCTGATAGGACGTCAGCTGAGAGATCCGTACCCACTGCCAAAGAACCTTACAGGATCAGCACGCGTGTAGAAACTTTGTATCTTCTTGTAGTGTGTTTTATAGATCAGTTATGCTTATATAATACTCTTGGACGAGTGATTGTTATATGTGAGTAGTTTTGTAAGCAGATAATCTTAGCTCCTTTCTTCATGCAATGACGGAGAGGTAAAGATGAGTATGAGACTATTTTTATTTGTCTTGGAAATATTGACAGAGTCTCTCACACACGAGTGAAGTATACAGTCCCGCTGTTACCTCCCTACTGCCTCACTCTCTCTCTCTCTCCCACCCTCTCGCCCCTGTTGCTAGCCTCTTTCTCCCTTCTCCTCCTCGTTCTTTCCGTATATAAGAACTTCCATCACGTGGGCTATTGTCGTCCAAATGTTCTAGAAGCCTGTGTGTGTATGGTCATGAGGCGCTGTTTGTGGGCTATTGTGCTGGTGTGAGACATTCTGGAGAGGTGCTAACGTCACTTCCTCTGGCCCCTCGGTTTGACATTGACCTAACCTATAAACTGTATTATGTATGTTGGTAGTTATTATGTAGTAAGATATTTTACAGTCCTGACATCGCTCAGTCACGCCAGCTGGCGGTACTCCGACAGCATTCGTCAGTGACACATTCTAGTCTGTTAATACATAATATTGATTACAATATTGTATAGACATAATATTCATGATAATATTGTACTGACCTAATAATATTCTAGAAACATAATACATTTTAAACAAATTGTATACATAATTGAACAAATGCACTATAGTTAAACTGATTATAAAATATTGTATAACATATTGTAAAATGTGTATGTATAACAGACATACGCATATAACTGTGCAATGGTAATACTGCTAGGTCATTACATTACATATGGAGTTATCTCTTTAGTTATGCCTAATATTTTACCTAACTTGTATGATGATTCTGGTAATACAGAATTGTAGTAACATTGAATGAATCGTTACATAATTGTTTTTTTATTGTACGTAATTGTACTATAATTGTTACATATCGTTTGTAGTTACATATCTGTAGCAACTGTAAAATAATTGTATTAACACTGGTAATACTGTAGTAACATCGTAGTAATACAGAATAGTACTAACATTGTATGAATTGTTACACAATAATTGTATTGTACATAATTGTATTGTAATTATTACATATCGTTTGTAGTTAAATAACTGTAACAAGTGTAACATAATTCTAGTAACACTGTAGTAATATTGTAGTAACATTGTAGTAACACACAACTGTAACATTGTATGAATTGTTACATAATTGTATTGTTACATAATAATTGTATTGTACATAATTGTAATTTTTACATATCGTTTGTAGTTACATAATTGTAACAACTGTAACATAATGGAATCGTTTGTCATTACATAATTGTAGTAATTGCAGTAATATTGTAGTAACTGCAGTCCTGACATCGCTAATCCAGTCATGCTGCGGTCGATGATAGTGATAATGTTCCTTGCCACTGGCTCGTGGAGAACAATAACTTGTTCTTTGTTTCACTTATAGGAGTTTATGTGGTATTTTGGCAATTGTAGTAACACTTACACCTATTTTCATTTGTTTGTTATGCGATCTTACTGTATTATTATTATTATTTTTTTGTATTTATTGATTTTCTATAGTTTCTTTTGCTTCGTTTGTCTACGCTTTTTCGGTGTTGTCCGAGGTTGCATAATTGCTGGCTAATTCCCTTGGGACCCTTTTTTAAGGCTTATTGTATATTCCACAGATATTATTGAAAATGATATTATATAGCCCTATATTTTGTTATTTTATATAAAAAATATATACCCTATATACAACATTAACTATAAACACTCACTTGTTGTTCATTTGTACCTATCGTGGGCAGTGTGTGTCACCACTGTGTGAAAATCTTTGTCTTCACGATTGTGTGGATGTTTATTCTTGCTAACGTCATTTGTGTTGGCCATTTTTTTTTTCCTTTCCTGGTTTTCCTTGTAACGCAACTTGTCTGTTTCCACTAGGTAGCTTTAATTAATAAATGTTTAGTACAATTCTTTTAATCACTCACTGAGTAACTGTGATAGAATATTTTCATTATTACTTTGTGGATGTAATAATGTATATCTGTATGTATGAAACACGTATTTTATGTAGGTATAAATTGTAACACTCGATGGTAGTAAATAAATGCTATAGTAAATGAATGAATATATACAGTGTAGATTATTTATTGTTGGTGCAAGTATTTTGTGATTGAATTATGCAGTTACTTGAAGTAGGTATGTGTACGTAAGTTGCAACTATACAGCACATTTTATATATTTGTGCAGAAGTTTTTTGTCCACCACTGTATGTTGCATAAGTAACTATGTAACTCACTAGTTTTTACCGTGGTGGGATTGGTGTGAGTGGTGGTAAGTGGTGGTGTCGCACACGAGTTGATTGATGTGGTGTAGTCTCAGCAAACACGCACAGTGTCGTCGACTTCTCACCCTCTGGTAGCTGTGGTGAGTAAATGAGTGAAAAAAGTGAGTAAGATGAGTTGTGAATGTGGGCTTGGTATTTGCTTTGTCGTTTTGACCTCTTCACTCCTTGCGTCAGCATGGTGATGTTGATAGAGGTAGGGGGCGGTTGGAGAGAAGGGTGGTGGTCTGGTGGCTGTTCCAGTGTTCTTGCTTTTCGTTTGTGTGTTCTGTTTTTCTTTCTCAATTTATTCTCGTTGTGGGATGAAGAATGCCACTACTTGTAAGTGCGTGTAGATGATTATAGAGACGACTCGTAGACTTGTTACTTGTAGTTGATCGTAGATGATTGTAGTTTGTTGGTTCGTCGTAGAAATTGGAAGATTGTTTGTATCAATATTTTGTTAAACTACTGGCAAGGCGTCGTGTGACCTCTTCACCTCTACGACAGCGTGATGATCGGGGAGACGGAAGGGGGGTTGGAGAGAATACTACCATGAGCTGGTTGTGAGTTTTTGATTGTAAGAGGTATTGTTTGTTTCCTATCTCGATAATGTAGACTCAACTGTACACTCGTAGACTCGTAGGCTTGTAGACTCGTTGACTCGTAGGCTTGTAGACTCGTAGACTCGCAGACTCGTGAACTCGTAAACTAGTACCCTAAACTCGTAAACTTGTAAACTCGTTCTTGCTGTACACTCGGTTGTGGTTACTTGATCATAAAATTGTAGTTTCCTGATGGTGTAGAATCAACTGTAGAACTGTAGCTGATATTGGTTACAGTCTCGCCTGCTGTTGTAGAAATTCACTGTAGAACTGAAGTTAATCTTGGTTAGAGTCTCGCCTGCTTTTGTAGAAATTCACTGTAGATTCGTAGCCAAAGTTCGTACTTTCGCTGCCACCATCTTCTTGTAGTGTGCTTTGTAGATCAGTTATGCATATATTATACTCTTGGACAAGCAGTTGTTATAAGTGAGTGGTTTTGTAAGTAGATAATCTTAGTTCCTTTCTTCATGCAATGACAGGAGAGGTAAAGATGAGTATGAGACTATTTTTAATTGTCTTGGAAATATTAACAAAGTCTCTCACACACGAGTGAAGTATACAGTCCCGCTGTTACCTCCCCACTGTCTCACTCTATCTCTCTCTGCCACCCTCTCGCCCCTGTTGCTAGCCTCCTTCTCCCTTCTCCTCCTCTTTCTTTCCATATATAAGAACTTCCATCACGTGGGCTACTGTCGTCCAAATGTTCTAGAAGCCTGTGTGTGTGTATGTGTGTGTGTATGGTCATGAGGAGCTGTTTGTGGGCTATTGTGCTGGTGTGAGACATTCTGGAGAGGTGCTAACGTCACTTCCTCTGGCCCCTAGGTTTGACATTGACCTTACCTCTAGACTATATTATGTATGTTGCTAGTTATTATGTAGTAAGAATATTTTACAGTCCTGACAGGCGGTCGCCCAGGTTGCTGAGAAGCAGGGAAGAGGCCTTGGCCCATATTGGGATGCAGCAGCCACAAAATTCAACCAGACAGCACACATCCTCGCCTATCTCAACTTAGGCCAGCAGATGCGCCTACAGAACCAGGAGACAGGGCAGTGGGACTGTGTAGGGGTTACTGTTGACACACCAGCCCCAAGGCATTACCTGGTGCAGCTAGACGGCGGTGGGCAAGCCTCCCCCAGGAATCGCCACCGCCTACGCCCCTACGAGGAGACAGGGGAACAGTCACCTCCATGCACAATAAAGGTAGTCCCCGGCTGGAGGACGACCACAGGGGGCAGGCCCCTCAGCCTCTCCCTCCCCTGGATAGGCTGCACGTGGTAGGCACGCACCAATACATCTAGAAAACTATGTACCATGGCATTGCAGTGTATTGTAATTTGTATAACCTTGTTGTACTTATACCATGATACCAGAGCAGTGGTTGCTCCAGCTGATGTAAATGAATTCTTTATTGTTGTAGCAATTATGCCATTCTTAGGTCAGCATATATGTAACATGTAAAATTTGCCAGCATTGTATCATGTAACGCCTAGTCTTACGTTATGATGAGTGTCAGTATCTGCCCATTGTTTTGTTATTGAAGTGACCTCCCACATCCCCAACCAATGTGCTTCGTATTAATACTGGAGGAAGTGGGGAATTCACTGCAATGGAGAGGGGATGTTGGAGTTTGTGCTTGTGCAGGAACTTTTCCCACCAAGCGGAGCTCCTACACGCGCCAGTGGCCAGCGCCTGTGGCTTGACGGGCAGTCTGACTCAGGCCGCACTAGTGATAGGACACACCCGTGCTTGGACCTCTTAGAATAAATCTCAAGCTGGCCTCGTTGTACACATGCTGTGTCAGTTACTGGTGTGCATCTTACAGATGAATATTACAATATTGTTATAACCTTAGTGGTTCCGTTGTTACATCGAGAATAACACATAGACAGGTCAGACAGTTAATCAAAGGCAGATGAATGCTTCACAGTTTCATTCCTTCTATGCACAGCTGAGGTACACTTCCATGGCACCTATTTTTCTCCCTCATGTCAACTCTGTTCTTCACTCACCTCTACACGTTCACTGGCTAACTCTCACTCACTGACTGACTGAGTACTGAGTCCTTCACTGATTAACTCTCACTGACTCATTAACTCTGCCACAAATTCTCGGTATCGCTGTCCCTACATCACTGAAAAACTAAACTGTCGCATATAAACCCTCACTCTGAATGTTACTGACTAAAACTGAATGCACACACTGCCTGAACTGGAATCACTTCTTACTCTGTCACTGGCCACCACAAGTATGCATCTCCATCTGATAAACTAGGCCGACTCGTAGTATTGTTGGTGTCACGGGGAAATGCCTCTTCTTCTTCCCAGCTCAGAAATGCTTCTTCTCCCATTCCCTATAGGTAAGTTATTGTAGGTCCACGTGGTGGCAGTGCTAACCCTAGTAGGGTCTGGTTTGGGTGAGGACGATGATGCCATATGATCTGAAGCCTAGCTTGGTGTGGGAGGCGAGATAATGGTGATGAAAGATGTGGTCTTCTTGTGCTACGACCTAGAGCTGCTGGTCGCCGTGGCAATCGCCCTGCCCGATGTCGCACACCAGCTAAAGAAGATACAGGCCCTTCTGTCTGCCATCAAGGAGAACAACCATCAGAGAAATTACCAATATGCCGGGAATCGAACCCAGGACTCTCAGGTGAGAGCCAGGCAGCATACCACTACAACACGACCAGGTAAAAGTTAACTCACGTTGTCACAGTCTTGTAACCAAAGTCTCTCCGCCCCCCACTGTGGGCCTGAAGAGGGTGAGTTAACCCCCTGGCACTCAGGCAAGTAGATGCTTTTAACCCCTTAACCGCAGGGCGTCACTTTCGTGACGCTTGGGAGCAAGGGATCATACCGCGGGGCGTCGCTTTTGTGATTCTGTGTTATTTTGAATTCACCCGGGCTTCCAAGTGGGGGCTTGTATCATCTATCAGTACTGCCAATGTCCAACACTAGTCAGCACTCCTAATCTCATCTGTACTCCCATCCGTTGTTGACAATTTAGCCATTTCTCCCTACCCCCCCTCCATTACCCTATCCTCTCGCCTGCCTGGCTGTGCTACGCTAAGTAAATCTTCCCTGAAATTTTTCACTGATTTCATCCATTGAAATAAGCCCTATGCCCTATTCTTATACCAAATAATATATACAAGAAAGAAATAAGGTAAGTGAGAGTGCCATACACCTGGAATTGGCTAATTATCACCTGACAACACCTCATGTGCACTCGTTCGCTAATTTTCGCTGTTTATGTCCCCTTGAAATATGCCGTATAATCTATTTTCGTAATAAATATACATATAAGGAGGGAAGGGAGAAGCCTAACTGATATTTACATTCACCTGGAACTACCTAATTTATAATGTATTGTCTAGATTTCCTGCCAATCATTTCACTGCTATAAAGTAGCTGTGTCAAGAGGCTAAACGTTGGCAGTACTGATTTCCCTAGGTAGGCCACCACCCCGGCCCACCCTTATCAGTTCACTCTCATCTTCCAGTGTGGGGGTACGTCTGTTCGCTCTTGCTAGCTTCAGGTCCTTTTCACCCCCATGCAAAGGGCCCTGTGACCTTTACCCCCTACTAAACCTCGTGTGGAAAGAGGTAAAAGGCTGACAATTGATAAAAGAGTGACTACGATCTTTCTATTGAGTAAAACAGTGCAAGTGGAATTGTAAATAATGTGTAAATAATGTGTAAATAGCAAGTGAAAGTAATGAATGTAAATATACGTGAACAGTGGAAAATAGTTTTATAAGTTACTTCAGGTGACAGTGCATAACACAGTGTAAATAAAATAGAAATGTAAATAACGTAAATAAAATAGAGAACGTAAATAGAAATGTAAATGAGTAGTATTATAAGAATACGAGTATATACCCTAGGAGTAATGAAAGTGAAAGTTTCACTCTAGCATGTCTGAATACTATGAGTTGTGACAGTGAAACTGAAAGTGACATTCACTCTCAATGCTAGTATACAGGACGAGAAAGTGAATGCTACGTATTTTACTGAAAGAAATTAAATCCCTACAGTGACAATAAACTAATACTACTGAAGGAAACTTATGGATAAAGACTGTAGATATATATGTGTTATATAGTAACAGAAATATAAAGTGTGAGGGGTTTTATGAATAATAAATGACAGAGTACCAAGAGCGAACTAGCGCAAGTGTGACGGTCAGACGCGCTCGTAATTTTCATTGCTTTCACAGTGGGTTTTTTTCTGGAGTATGGATCCCAAATTACTTGAAAATCATAGAGTAGTGTTTATAGT
Source organism: Coenobita brevimanus (assembly GCF_032717465.1). Lineage (NCBI taxonomy): Eukaryota > Metazoa > Arthropoda > Malacostraca > Decapoda > Coenobitidae > Coenobita > Coenobita brevimanus. The sequence continues at coordinate 14,688,522 of NC_137064.1, read as the reverse complement.
GTTAATATCTGGCAGTGGTAATCATATTACGGGTTGTCGGGAATGTAAAATGGAGACTTCGATACCCAATTTCAGAGGTCTCCACAAGTCCTACGGTAACCGACAAAGGCTCAACAAACATTCCAGGAGAAAGCTGAAGGTATGTGCCATAAGCATATATAATTTTAATATTCTAGGACTAATAACTGATTTTTGGCAAATATTTTTTGAGAGGCTGTCGGAGCCCGAATAACCCCGCGGGACACGCAAAACATTGGTAAACATGCCCGCGGTGTAGGGGTTAATCTATTTCAAGCACTTACGGCAAGTCAGACTGAAGAGAGAACCTGTATTTTTACACAGGAAAAATCATCTGAGAAATTACCAATATGCCGGGAATCGAACCCGGCATATTGGTAATTTCTGTGATTATTTTTCCTGTGTAAAAATACAGGTTCTCTCTTCAAGGAGAACAACGATGAAGATGCGTTTTGGTACCCCCTTTGCTTACCCATCTGCTGGAAGGTAGACTACGTTAGGATGAAATTTCCAATTTTCATGACAATTTCTCTAACCAAACACCTGTAGGTCGTTCGCGAGTGAAGTGTGGACTCTTTGATCTTGGGGGAGAAATTCTAAGTGGGTTATCTGGTCTAGCGACCTCTCATGACTTATCTGGATTCAAATCTGACCTTGCTGAATTAAGTCAGTGTCCTAGAATCTCAAAAAAGAGTAATTAATGTTCAACAGAAGATCACAGCCAACTTAAATGACGTCACATACACATTAAACAACTTCATAAGAATTCTAATAAAGATCTCAAAACTCAATATTGTCTCAGAATTCTTATACTGTATGTCAAACTACACATGGACAACCTACAAGTTTCTCTGGACTCTCTTCTCTCCCAGGTTACTACCTTAGTTTGTATTCTAGTTAATGCTGTCGGTGGTTGTGTCACTGTAGATTTAGTACCTATCTCTGACCTCTCCTCTTCATTGGAATGGGCTCGCTCCACCTTCGATTTGTCTCAGTGCTTTCATTTTCCTCTTTAGAATACTACTACCCAATACTCGAGGCCACTTTCCTCACTAAAGAAATTGTTGTTCATATCCCTCTTCGATCTTCTATCACATTTGATCTCTTCCACACCATTCCTTTTCCTTCCTGGTACAATAATTCCTTGTTGCAGGCCTCCGTTTCCTCGGAGTACTTCCTCCTACCTTATGGTCATGTCTCTGTTGCTTGCTCATCCTTCAGTGATCTCAACAAGTGTGCTTTTCTTACACCTAACTCAAGATTTTGTGCTACCTATTTCCTAACAAACTTACCCTGTAGCACTGCTCCATGCTAATCTGCCTTAGTTTGTAATTTCTCAGTACAGTCCAATTGTTCCTTCTTTCCACCCCTCAAGCTCCCAGTGCACCCTGCTCATCTGAACCATATCCGATATTTCTTCTTCAGTATCCAAATTCCTGTTAGTCTCATTTGTCCTGGAACTCCTGTTCATTCAGTATCTGCAACTGGTTTGCACAAGGCCCCTGATTATTGTACTGTAAAATCTGAATCTGTGGTTGCTTATGCTACGCATCATCACTTTGCACTTAGTTCCCACAAATATGAAATCTTCCAACCTATTGATGCAACATTCCATCTGCCTGCTGCCAATCTCTCTGTCACGTCAGACAACCTACGCATTTTAGAAAATCTTAATGAGAGTGATTTTGTTATGGACCAGTTTTCTTTAGCCTTTAACCATTCATGGGTACATCCGATCTTTGTGTTTCCCCCAGTGACAGTTTCTCTTATTGGATTTTTTATTATTATTTGTGTAATTTACTGCTGTGCTAAACGAATGGATAAAAGGCTGCATGAGATCCGCACTGCGACAAGATTAGTGCGGCAACCACGAGGCCTGGAAACTAGCATTTCTTAGTGATACTCAGATGTGAAGATCATGTAACTTCGTACTGTAAGAAAGATAATGGTAAATAAGTGGAAAAGTGCCAATTCAGAACATTGAATGAAAATTAGTAATATGATTTTAAAAGGATATCAAATGAAAAAGTTGTAAGAGTAACAAATGGTGATATAGACACATAGTGAAATGTGAATAAATAACATAAAGAGCGATACAGATGACAGCAGAAAAGAATAACAAGTGTGTGGACGTTTGTTAATGACTAAGGGACATCACTCTCAAAGACAGTCACCGTGAAATCAACTATTGTGTACTCAACTAGAATATTTTCATTATTCCATGTATTTTTATAAATTTCAATGCTAACCCTACATCATGAACTTCTGCTATGACCTAGTGAAGAATAATAGACTATGTTGTTCCTAAAGTTGATAAAATTATCACATGGACCTTGCATCAGTAATTAATGACCCTCTAATTTTACACTCAGTAATAATTGTAACTTTTCATTGAATTTTAACATGGCCATGTACTGTAAATATATTCCCTTCTTTGTTGGATCCAGCTGCTTGCATAGCAGCATTCTGCATCTTTCATTATTATACTCCCATGTAATGACAAACTAACTATACTGTCTATCCAGTTAAACCCTTACCATAATACTCATGTCTCCACCCGCTGTATAACTAAGCTACTTATATAATATTCACACCGTTGTGTCAGGAGACACAATTTTTCCATAGCGGAAGGAAAAATGGTAACCACTTGCATGTAACCTCTTGTAAAAAAGTAGTAGGTGAGTGTGTTCTAAATAGGACGTACATGACCTAATCCCTTACCTAAGATCTGGTCTACCGTAGTTCAAATTCTGCCTAAACAGTCACGTCTTCTTCTAGAGAGAGGAATAGGAGTGTGCCGGCTTGCAGGCCAGAGACAAGGGTGGTGTGGTGGAGGTAAGACCTGTGCCGTTCATGTTTAACCCGCCACGTCCTGGAGACATGAATTCACGTCCTCACATGATGTGCACTCGTATCCCGGAGACGTGAATTAATGCGGCAACATTGCAAGGTCCCTAATTTGCACAATTTTCAATTTTCGCGAGTGATTTCGCGAGTGATTTTTGGCACGTATACACGGGACACCTTCCTCTATTCCTCTACAAGATGCCAAGCAGGGACAATGCCTTACACCGCATAACCTCTCCCCCCCCCTGCACGCCATTGTCTCGGCAATTCACCTGTTACCAGTGACCTGGCCAATAAGGACATTCAGGGCCAGAGTGATTCCCCAATCGATGACAATGTGGAGAACAAAGTTTACATAGCATTAGAGGAAGAAACAGTCAGAAATGATGATCAGGTAATGTGGGAAAAAAAGGTCATGAATGGTGATGAGTTAGTGAGTGAAACAATGCTTATAATGCCTATATTACTGTTTGAAAACCAATATACTCTTGTACTACATATAAATTCGTACCAAGTAAATAAATAAATACTGTTTATGAGTGGATAAAATAGTTACCCTCCCATAGAACTCGTTTTCTTTGGTGCCAGCCTGTTAAAAAAACCAGTCAGGTAAGGAGGTACTCGTACCTAGATCGAGTATTTTAAACCTCAGGTGAGCGATTTCTCTATGAATTTTCGATGTTTCTCACCAAAAGCGGATGTTTGAGCCAAAATAAAAAGGTCCAAAAATGTCTGGACTGGGGCGTACCACTGCCCAGAAAACGTCGGGATGGGGCGGGTTAAATAAATATCCACTATATAGCACCGGACTTTGGATTTACCTACATTCCACGAGTGGGAAACTAGCATGATCACAGAAGGATATACGTTCTCATTCCTAAATGTGACTGATCATGAGCGTCATCATATTTGCATGTTAGCATGCCTAAAATTCATTATATTAACACGACTTTTTCGTAAAGCTAACTCTTTTTATTTATATAAGAGATGTCTGGATAATTCTGCACAGTGTAATGTAAACAGCAGAAGCAGCCCCACATATCTACTGCATTGGAAATTATATATGGAACTGGAGTGTTTGTAATAATGATATGCATGTATATTCCTGTTGTTGTGGTGGACCCAGGTTTATCTACATGTGAACCCGATGGACTGCAGATTGGAGTTTCACTTATCTGTAATCCATCATCGTTCATTCAGGGGACTCGGAGGAAGCCGAAGGAAGTCTGAATTTCCGTCATCTGGTTATAACGTAATGTTGCCACCAAGTGAAGCAATCCTCTTGAGCACCAGTGTGCCTGTATTGGAGAATGATTCTGATGTTATCACTGGTTAAAGTATATTCATAGTGTACAAGGAGCACAAACTGCCAGTTATAATATATAGGTTACTGTAAAAAGATTAACACTTGCAGGTGAAACAAGTCTGTCATTGAGATGAAAAAAAAAATGGTATAACAGTTTTCAGCTAGTCTAGTCCCTTCCAACAATGTGATAGCCAGGTGATGCAATATCAGTACAGATATGTGGCCGATTACGGCAATTTTACCAATAATGTACCTGACTGATGCCTATAACTATTCTCTGAATTGCAAAACATTCAAATATAAATTTTTTTGTTTTTGTTTTTTTATCCTTATGTAGGCATAATATGTTAAAACACACTACATGTAACTACGGTATGTAACTATATAGCTATAGGTAACAACATGTAAAACAGGTAATTATGTATGAGTTCTCCAGGAAGAGACAATTATTCATCCCCTTTGCCTAGATTAATTAAGAATGCCAAACACCCTTGATCATGTGCTGGAACATAACCGACACACACACACACACGAGGCATCGAGGAGACCAGACTCACTCCGCCACTGGTCCATACACGGCCAACTTGGCCAGTGGCATTACCTAAATTAGTATCTTTATATGAGTCAAGCTTTGTACCAAGTTAGACTAAATGGTGTTCTAATATAAAAAGAAGTTTTAAGCAAGACTTGTTGAAACAGAAAAGAAAATAAAATAGTGCAAGAATGCGCACAATCAGCTAATAGTTTGTTTAGTCTACAACTGCCCCAGGGAATGTAAGTACTATATGTGCTTTTAGTAAAGCAAATTTGGAAAAGAAAAGGGATAAAGGTAGACAGCAGGACGATGATTTCTACCAAGAACTGGTTGAAATGGAAACTCACAATAAACTGGTGGAGCGAGTACACAGACTAGAGATGGCTTTTCAAAATGAGATTGATGAAATTAAGAAACAGATGCACTTGCAAAAGGAAGAAATAAAAAATTTAGGAAAGGAAGTCAACAAGAAAGACACCATAGATGAACCGACAGTAGAACTGGGTTCACTTAGGAGAAAAATTAGTGAAATGGCAAGTACCACGAGAGTATTATGGAAGAGTTCAAAAATGATACAGAGACATTTAGGCAAGTAAGCAGTCTGATAGACCAGAGCAGTGATACTAAGAAGATAACACAGGTGAATGAAGCTGTGCAAAGCTACAAAAATGATGTGGAAACCACTTATGCTGAAATGGTGAAAGTAAAGAAAGACTTAGAAACAAGGGTGGAAGAAAAAAGCTCTAAAAAGGAAGTGAAAAGAATAATCCAAAACAATCCTAAGTTAGTCAGAGATTCAGTAGATATCAACAAATCTATAGTAATCACCGGTATAGAGGAGGAAGAAGTAAAAAACAAGATCTCAAGAGACAAAAAGGAGATGGCATATGTAATGAGCATATTGAAAGAAGTATCAGAGGAAATCTATAGTAAAGACATAGAGGAACACAAAAGGTTAGGAAAATACGAGAGAAGCAAGTCAAGACCCCTAAAGGTAACCTTCCAGAGTGTAAACACCAGGGAAGAGATCCTAGAAAATGCAAAGAATCTTATGGAAAAAGAAGAGTTCAAAAATGTATGGATAAAAAGATGCCTAACACAAGAGGAACTGGAATTACTGAAAGAGAAGAGGGAGGAAGCAAAAACCAAAAAATGAGGGAAGATCAGAAGAGGAGAAGAATAATTTTTTTTTTACAACGTAATAGGATTGCAGGTACGAAAGTGGTACATAAACAGGAGGGAATAAAAAGGAGGAAAGTAGTAGAACCAAGTCATGACAAGTATATGAACAAGATGATTAAGTTGATGTACTCAAATGTGGATGGAATGGTATTTAATTATTAGAGATGAATGATTATGTCAGAAAAAAATGAACCACATACAATATGCCTAACTGAAACAAAATTAACACCAAGAATATCAAATGACATCCTAAACTTAGAAGAATATAATATATGGATAAGAGATAGGAACTTAAAAAAAGGAGGAGGAATTATAATATTAACTAAGAAAAATCTAAAAGTCAAAGAAACAGAACTAGATATACCCTCACAAGTAGAACTGATTGCAGTAGAGATCAATACATCTGAAGGGAAAGTAATTGTAGCCAATTTGTACATGCCACCCAGATCAAACACATGGGAAAGAGACGAATATGAGGACCTGGCAGAGAATACAATTCAGAGTTTAAGAGCATTACTACATAAAATGGAAGAGAAATCGGAAAGAATTATACTAACGAGAGATTTTAATACAAATATAAATTGGAACACTCTAGATATAATAAGCCAAGAAAGCTGTTGGGACCAAAAGCTCCTGGATCTCGTGCAAGAGTTTTTCCTACCGCAACATGTAAGGGAAAGCACCAGAAAAAGAGGACTCGATGTACCCTCAATGCTATATCTCATATTTACTAGGCAAGAAAACGATATTGACAATTTAATATACCACCCTCCATTCGGCAAAAGCGACCATGCAGTACTAAGTTGCAACTTCAGGATAGCATATTACATAGTTAACAGCAATGAAAGTTACAAAAAGAGCCTAAACTATAAAAAGGGAAACTATCATGACCTAAAGAAGTACTTCTTAGAAAATGATTGGGGAAAGGAACTTAGAGGACAAGATTTAAATGCAATATATAAAAAATTCTGTGAACTTTATGAAATAGGAGTCCAGAAGTACATCCCACAGCACAAAGAAGCAGAAAAGAAAATAAAGAAATGGTTCAATATAGAAGGTAAAAAATCAATAGAAAAAAGAGATTTGTTGTGGAATAGATATAGAAGACACAATAGTGAAAGGGCATATAATAATTACAAACAGGCATGAAACGATTATACAAGAATAAGGAGGGAAAGCCCAAAAACAGTTTGAGGAGGATATCATAAATAAAAGTAGTGATCAACCGAAGCTATTTTACAGCTACATCAGAAGCAAAACCAAAATGAAAGATAAAATACAATCCATTACAGACGAGGGAATCACCTATACACAAGAGAAGGATATTTATGAAGCACTAAACAAGAATTTCAAATCAGTTTTTACAGAGCGAAATAATTTTGAGAAGGATTATGTGGAACTTTCATGCCCACACATACTACCAGATATACAAACATCAGAAAAAGTAATACAGGAGGAGCTAAGTAAATTAGACAAAGGAAAAGCAAATGGCCCTGATGAAATTTCATGTTGGATACTACGTGAATGTGCAAAGGAGTTAAGTAAACCATTATTTTTAATTTTCAAGAAATCCTTGAGTCAAGGTAAACTACCTGATATTTGGAAGAAAGCAAACATTGTTCCCTTATTCAAGAAAGGGAATAGACAAAATCGACTCAACTACCGACCAGTATCGCTAACCAGTGTTGTAAGCAAGGTATTAGAAAAGCCTATAAGAAAAGCTTGGGTAAATCATCTAGAAGAACACAATATGATAACAGAAAGACAGTTTGATTTCAGAAAAGGAAAATCATGTGTTACTAATCTGCTGAGCTACTTTGACAGAGTAAGACATATTACAGGAAAGAGAAGGATAGTGGAGTACCACAGAGCTCAGTGCTGGCACCAATCATGTTTTTAGTGTATATAAATGATACAGACAGTAACACTGGAAATGAAAGCTATCTAAATATGTTTGCAGATGATACAAAAATACCAAGGAGAATTGCTAACACAGACTCTTGTAAAGAGCTACAAGAAGAATTAATAAACTTCATGACAGGAGTAATACATGGCAAATTGAATTCACTGTGGACAAGTGTCATGTAATCAAGTTTGGTAAAAGTGGAAAAAGACCTGATTGGGATTATAAGTTAGGGAATAAAACCCTACACACATCAGAAAGAGAGAAGGACCTAGGTGTGATTATCAATAACAGACTATCTCCGCCTGACCACATCAGTGAGAAGGTACGAAACATGTATACACTGCTTGCAAATATGAGAATAGCATTCACATACATAAATGAAGACATGCTAAGAAAGATAATAACATCATTCATCAGACCAACCCTGGAGTATGTATCAGTAGTCTGGAGTTCTCATCTCAAAAAACAAATAGACAAGATTGAAAAAGTTCAAAGGGCCGCTACAAGATGGGTACCAAGCTTAAGGGATCTAAGCTACGAAGAAAGACTAAATAAACTGAATCTACCAACACTACAGGAGAGAAGGAAAAGAGTTGACATGATTATGCTATATAAATGCATATCAGGGAAGGAGAAAATAGGCCTAAATGATTACTTAACCTATGGGGAAGCATCAACAAGAGAACACTGCAAAAAACTGCATAAGAAGAGAGGTGATAAAGACGTAAGGAAATTTAGTTTCCCAAATAGAGCAATTGATCAGTGGAATGCACTACCGAATGAAATAGTGTGTGCCAAAACAATTCACAATTTTAAGGATATGTACGATAAATATGGTTTAAGACATGGGACAGTACAAGCTTGATTCATTCCTGTAAAGATACAATTAGGTAAGAACAATTAGGTAAGAACACACAAACGTACGCACACATACGCCCACAGACACATGCCCACACACTTTAGCTGGAAGCTAGAGGGGGATACCCCGTGTAGGAAGGTTAGAAGACAAGGAGTTAGTCAGGGAGCGAGCGGGAAAGATTCCCAGAAAATGACAGGGAGTAGAAGAGTGAGAGTGAAGTAAGAGGACTGCAGCTAGCACAAACTGCTACTAACCATAGGCTACACAGGTCACACCAAGTTCTTAACTTTTATTCATGTAACTGTCTCACAATAAACTCCATCGACCAAAATCTGCCTATATCATCATCCCACTTAAAGTACAAGGTGGATAACAGAACAGAAAAGGCCTACACTGACATCTACAATGCCTCACCATTACTCTCTCCTAGTGCCATCGACGATACAACCAGATAACTTTCTTTATATAATTACACTCGTCGGCTACGGCTACCTACATTGGTGGCTAGTGGTAACAACGAACCAACTACATCTACTTACATTGGTGGCTAGCAGTAACAAAGGACTGACTGCAATCAAACCAAGCCTTTTGAATTAACTACGCACACCGACAACCAACTTACAAATTACATTAAAAATAATCTACGACTCCTCCACAAGAAACAATCAAACAAACAAAACAGATAGCGAAAGCTGGGGGAACATCACGCACCTTAACCTCGTTCCTAATCGCTCCTAACCACCTCAATCACAACAGCAGCGATAAACCACGTCTATCGATAAGTCTACAAGCCTATAAGTTAATCTCAATAAGTAAGGAAAGTCAAACACTACAAGTTAAGAAGAAGAGGCGAACAAGTAAAGTGAGGAAGGAGGAAGTGCATCTGTATCGTGCCAACAGTGTTGACCCAACATAGTGATGTAGCAACACATCTGACTCCATTCATCCCTCCTCCAACCTCCTCCACTCTCCACCACTTTTCCCCACCACCACCATTTTCTCCACCACAACTATCAGAGTGAAGCAGTGGCTCAGTAGTGTCATCGTTTGCTAAGAGCATCATAACATGTCAATCAGTCCAAGTGCTTGACAACACCAGCCTGCCATCCTGCACCTGCCTGCCTACCTGCCAGCCTGTCTGCCTCCACAGCAGTGATGACACCGACTGCCGACGGAGTTATACCAGGACCCTGACCTACCTCAACCAAACGCTACCAACACCCTTCAGCCAACATACTTATCATCACCACAACAGTTAATATCAGTGAGTTGAACATTTACTCTATTAGTTTAATAGTACTACTTCATTTAAATACAACTTTACTTACATACACAGTGATAGACAATACAAATCCATACATCAACATATAATACATACACATGATCGAGAAAAAAACAGAGAATGAAAATATATGTACACACATATTCTTCATATTACAGTGACAAGGAGCATCAAGTGAAAATGCCCAACACAAATGGGGCTAGCAAGAGTATGCTATACTCAACCATGCACTTACACACTTACAACCAGTACCTAAAGATGAAACATATCAAGTTGACTTCACAACCTTTGGAGGACTATAGTGTCAAGTGATGTGTGAAACTAAGTGAATACCATACATACTGTAAATATTGTATATATAATTTTATATACAATAACAAAATTTGGGGTTACATACAGTATAATATTATTTAAATATAAACTGTGCAACATAACTAAGCCAATACCAGACATGGGGTCTGTTACTGGGTTTCTGTTACTATTACTATTAATTTCAATTGCTCTCTATTACTATTGTAATTACTTTGGTGGTCATCTGTTACTATTAATAATACTTGGTCATCTTTTAGTATTACTATTACTATTAATATATTAATATTAATATATTAATGTATTAATTAAATTGAAAATTGTTTTATTTTCATTATCGTTGGGAGGCTGTTCCACGGAATGCACAAATATGTCTAGATCATCTGATGGCCTGTTGACCAGTCTCCATTCTGCACGGTCTCCTGTGATGTACCTGCAGAGCAGCCAACAGGTAACCAAGGTGAGATGGTTGTTTTTATTGATTATAGTAAATGGTATTAAAGAAATGTCTGTAATGGGAAGGTAATATACAGTTATCTATTGCTTTGCCTTCTGTTACTATTACAATTACTCTTACAGCCAGGAACTTATGATCTATTACTATTACTATTACTCTGAAAACCCCGTAATAGTCTATTACTATTACTATTAGCCTACATATTACTATTACCCCATGTCTGGCCAATACACCTGTAGTGTCTGAAACAAGTACATCAGATACGGCTGATTCATGATATGATTGTATTGCTATTACTGTATAAATTATATACATGTGTATCAGTTATATAGTTACAATGACCATACTCGTGATTACTGCCATTATGTTACAATTGCTACATTTATATAACTAAAAATGCTTGCATTACTGCAGTTATGTTACAATTACTACAATTTTGTAACTACAGATGCTTGCATTACTGCAATTATGTTACAACTGCTACAAGTATGTAACTACAAATGTTTTCATTATTGCAATTATGTTATAGTTGCTACAATTATGTAACTACAAACGCTTGCATTACTGCTATTATGTTATAATTGCTGCAATTATGTAACCTCAACGCTTGCATTACTGCAATTATGTTACAGCTGCTACAATTATTTAACTACAAATGCTTGCATTACTGCAATTATGTTACAGTTCTTACAATTATGTAGCTAAAAATGCTTGCATTACTGCAATTCTTACAATTGCTACAGTTATGTTGTCACTGGGGGATGTGAATTTAAGAATTAAAAAATGCCAAATATTACTTGAAAGTACAGAGAAGGAACTGACTTGTGAAAATCAAGTAGTGAGTTTTACTTTATGTTGCTTACTTCACCGATTCTCTAAGGACGAGAATTTATAATCTTTCTCAACAGTACACAGCAGAGACTAATTACTCACGAGCGCTCATTGTTAGTACTGTTAGCCTCTTGAGAAAGTGACTCCACCCCCGACAGTCAATAACTATTACTACTAATAATGGACAGGTTCTTGCCGGTGCTTAAATCCTGGCTGGCACAAAGGATTTAAGTTTAATACAAAAGAAATGGCCTAAATACCAGTTGTTAATAATGTAAGGAGTTTATGCAAACTAGGAGCGGCAAACCAAAGTAAAATTATTGTGGAGAAACAAAACACGATTCTAATTACATTAAGCTCAAAGAAAAGACCTGTAAATTTATTGATTACAATAAAATAAATTTACATTATATGAATCTCAAAATGAATTCAAAAGGGGAATTCACGGTCACAGAGGGACTTATGAATTCAAATAACAAAGGAAATACACTCAGTCGCCCATTCAAAGCTGATCGAACTTAAGCCTAGAAAAACGAACAGAAATACTGGTCAGTGAAGGGACAGAGCCAAAACTACGAAAGAGTTGGCGTCTGCATGTCGAACACCAAGAGCTGCTATTTGCTGCTAAGCTCACTTCACCAATCACTGTCTAGGTGGAGATCCAGGAAATCGCTGTACAACGGAGATGCTGCTCTCTATGCTGGGCACAAACTATCCTATTTTCAAGGTGATCCAAAACTGACTAAGTTCAAATTAGGAAAGGGGTGAGAGATGACCATGTTCACAGGAAATAGGCATGGCCTAACTTCAATGGTCAACGGCGAGTGGGCGAACGATATACACATGCAATAAAATCTCTCAGTGAAAGCACTAATGTCGTGCATAAGAATGGTCACTTATGAAACAGTGGCAATTGTTCTGAAAAACCATCCCAATTGAAGTGCATATGAGGACGGTTGAACTGAGTAATGCACAGTGGGAATTCCACTAGAGTTCATGGTTTTCTCACCAAAGTACAATGTCATGAATTTGTATAAATACGCAATTGTGCGAATTCAATATCTCGCCCCATCAAAATCAAATTTTTCTTGAAATTTTTTTTACGATATATACATACATATAAATCGTAATTCAGTCACACAAGATTCAAACTGTGGCGTGTGTACTATTGTGCTACAGGAGAAAATCACAGTCGCCAATGAGCAAAAAAATCTCATATTTACATTAATAGAAGCAAGCTTGAGGAAAAAAACTCCGTGATGATGGTGAAAAATCGTATACTCAGGTCAAACTGAGCAAAAATTCGTTACATTTACATTAACAACTAATTATTATGTAGCGTGGTGTATGTAATACGTGGTGTAGGTGTGACAGTTGTAGTATAACTATACCTATGTGTAAAGTGGTACAATACAAATCAATAGTAAGTGGAGATGACGAGGCAGAAGAGAAGAGGCGGCAGCATGCAGCAGACATGATCAGCTGATCTGCACAACAAAACTGGTACACCCGCCAGCTGCACCTGCGAAATCAATCAAGGTGGAGCATCAAAAGTGTCAGTGCAACAAACAAATTTTATTAAATTACGAATTCTCTCTCTGCCTAGTAGTCAGTACACTATTATTTTCTTAATGGATACATTATTAACCAGGAAACGTAGTCCTTGGATTGCTCAAATCTCTGAGGACATCCAGTTAGCTGGATAAACCTAACTCTACCCTTACGATGAATATTGGCAAGCTAAGAATCCCTACGCAATCTCGGGCAGAGCACATTTTAACATACAGTGTGGGTGTGAACACTCATGTGGATAATGTGCATTCTCCATGAATCCTCAGAGATGCCCACAGCTCGAGATGCTCCACAAGGCAATTCAGACACAGCCTCAGATTGCCCCTACGGGGGTCTTGACCTTTACCCTTAACCTACGGTACATATGTATGTACAGGCTCTGGACATAGTGTGTCCTGTGAGGCCAATGGGTGAGATGTCAGATCTGTACCCACATTACCACTGCCCTCTCTTTCAACTGACTCAGAGATTATGGGCATGGATTCAAATGGCACAGGAAGGACATGTCCCTGAATGGTGGTACATTGACACACATTGCACGAAGGCACGAACCTATCTATTTCTTGTCCCATTCCTGGCCAGAAAAAGTTTTCCTTTTGCCCATGTGACCTCCTGACACTGAACAATGACCCCATTCTAACACTGCTTGTTGATACTTAGCGGAAATGACAAACTGCAGTCAAACCTCACCCTGAGGTGTTCGTGACTCACAGTAGAGCCGTCCTTGTTTACAAAGGAACCTGGCTTGACCTCCCCGTGAATACTTAATCACTCTACCCTTTTGTTTCTTCTGCACGGCAGCAAGTGTCGGGTCAGACTGTTGTTCTTAGGCATCTTGACTACAAATCAGATCTTGCGGCAATGCAATGGTCAATGGGGTGACACACTTTGGAGCCTTGGCCATGGCTTGCGTTACTGCAGCCGAAGTCTGAGTAGCATCATCTACGGAGCAACTATACTTGGGACCTGGTATGTTGCCTATTATTAGGTGAAACAAAGGTTCTGGGATGACAACTGCAAATGTTGTACCAGTGTAAAATAGAGATGCCGCCTGGATATGTGCCTCAGGGAACAATCTCACTGATCCTTCAATAAGCTGAGCTTGGATCTGTCGACCTGTGTACTCCTCAGGCCGAACTAGACTCTGCCTGACAGAGCAACCTGAGGAACCATTGTCTCTCAGGACCTTTACAGAAATGCCTCCCTCAAACCCTGGCTGAACAAGGAAGACACTGTTACTTGTGGGAGGGACTATGGAGGAAGCAGCCAGCCACTGATATGGCTGCGTAGCACACAACTCTGTGAATGTGGTGCCCTGATAACTAGATGCCTGAGAGGTCGTACTCACCATCAGGGGAAATAGAGCGTTGACCACCCATGGAAGAGGGGTCACTGTCGCTGGTGGACTAGTGAACTCTGGGGAAGTACCTGTGTTGCTAGGGACGACACGACCGTCCTGCTGTTGAGGAATGAAGGCTGCGTTTGCCTCCTGCCTCCGATACACTGGGGCTGGTGCTGAGAAGGATTGTCGCGTTTGTTGATTGCGTGGATGATACTGCTGCTGGTTAGGGTACTTGTTGTACAGGTATCTGTGTATTTTACCCTTGGTCCTTCTGGTGTTTGTTTGGACCTTGGCCATTATTCTGAGAACGGCCTTGATGCTGGGGTTCAGTCTGAGATTGTTTCCCAGACTTGTAAGCTTTCCTGTTCCAGGTGTGTTGCTTACGAGTTTGGTACCCGTACGCAGTGAAGAATGCATCAGCCTTCTCCACCATTTGGCTGGCATCCCTTACCTGGCAGATCTTAAGCTGAGCCACAAGCTCAGCAGGCCATGACTTTTCTAGCTGTGTGCGTATTATAAGGTCGATTATCTCCTCTCGCGTGCGAGGGGTTTCATCTTTCTCCATCCACTCATCTAAGTAATCCATAAGCCAATCGAGGAACTGAACAGCAGTCTCCTTTTCTTGGAGACGCGCCCTCATAAACTGACTCCTGGCATTGTCAATGGTGAGACCATATGCTTTGATGAGTGCAGCCTTCATCATCTCATACGTGAGATTGTCTCCATGAATTCTGTGGAGAATATCGAGGGCAGGGCCCTCAAACAAGCTAAGAAAATGGATTTCACCATCTCAAGTTCATGTTTCTCACGTGCCATGCACTCAGCATGTTCGTGTTCTCGTTCTCTCTCACGTTGTTCTCGCTCGTATTCGCATTCTCTCTCACGTTCTCACTTGTATTCACGTTGTTCTCGCTCGTGTTCACGTTCTCTTGAGTTGTTCACATTGTTTTTGCTCGTGTTCACGTTCTCTCTCGCATTTGCGTTGAATTCTACACTCTTCACGGGCATCACTCTCACGCTGCTGTTCATAACTAAACCGTGAGAGCACATATTCTTTAATGTCTTGGGGATCGGCAAGCCCCATATTTTTGGCTTCCTGTACATATACAGTATATTAGTAGCCATGATACTAACTCAATTAAGGCTGAGTAGACTAAAGACTGAGCACTGACTGCTATTCCACAAAGAAATACTAATAATCAAAAGTAAAGAATATAGGCACAGGCTGGTGGTGACCAGTTTTATCTAGTTAAACTGATAAAGAAAATAAGAAAGAAAAAATGCAACTGACTGGGAAAACTGTTATGAAAAATTATTAGAGATGAATCGATAACCACCAGTAGGATATGCCTATAGACTTTAATGATAACAGATAGCTAGATGTGAGTGAGTGAGTATTATTTCGTTAATAAGTTTAGAGCCAGGAGTTAATATCCTGGCGAGGTCACCAGATGTCATGGGCGGATGTGATTTTAAGAATTAAAAATGCCAAATATTACTTGAAAGTACAGAGAAGGAACTGACTTGTGAAAATCAAGTAGTGAGTTTTACTTTATGCTGGCTTACTTAGCCAATTCTCTAAGGACGAGAATTTATAAACTTTCTCAACAGTACACAGCAGAGACTAATTACTTACAAGCACTCATTGTTAGTACTGTTAGCCTCATGAGAAAGTGACTCTACCCCTGACAATCAATAACTAATACTAATAATAATGGACAGGTTCATGCCGGTGCTTAACTCCTGGCTGGCACAACGGATTTAAGTTTAATACAAAAGAAATGGCCTAAATACCAGTTGCGAATAATGTAAGGAGTTTGTGCAAACTAAGAGTGGCAAAGCTTATTGTGGAGAAATAAAACACAATTCTACTTACATTAAGCTCAAAGAAAAGAACAGTAAATCTATTGATTACAATAGAATAAATTTACGTTATATGAATCTCAAAATGAATTGAAAAGAGGAATTCACGGTCACAGAGGGACTTATGAATTCAAATAACAAAGGAAATACACTCACTTGCTCACTCAAAGCTAATCGAACTTAAGCCTAGAAAAACTAACAGAAATGCTGGTAAGCGGATGTACAGAGCCGAAACTACAAAAGACTGGACGTCTGCATATCGAACACCAAGCGCTGCTATTCGCTGCTAAGCTCACTTCACTGATCACCGTCTAGGTGGAGATCCAGGAAATCATTGTACAACGGAGACGCTGCTCTCTGCGCTGGGCACAAATGATCCTATTCTCGAGGCGGTCCAAAGCTGACTAAGTTCAAACTGGGAAAGGGGTGAGAGATGACCATGTTCACAGGAAGTAGGCATGGCCTAACTTCAACGGTCAATGGAGAGAGGGCGAACGATATACACATACAATAAAATGACTCAGTGAAAGCACTAATGTCGTATATAAGAATGGTCACTTATGAAACAGTGATAAATGTTCTGAAAAACATCCCAATCGAAGTGCATACGAGGACGGTTGAACTGAGTGATGCCCAGTGGGAATTCCAGTAGAGTTTGTGGTTTTCTCACCGGAGTACAATGTCACGAATTTGTATAAGTACAAAATCGCGCGATTTTGTGACATATGTAACTACAAAAGCTTGCATTACTGCAGTTATGTTACAACTGCCACAATTATGTAACTAGAAAGACATGCATTACTGCAATTGTATTATAGTCTATCTATCTGTCTATTGCCAAACGCCATAATCCCATAAAGGGTGACCATTTGACTTTGAGTTATTTGTTTTACAGGGAGGGGCACTACCCCTCCACCAACCTATTTGTTGACACGTAGGGAGCATGTATGGTTTGGTTGTATGGTTACCACCCAGCGTTATAATTTTTTTTTTTATGGTTATTGCTACAATTATGTAACTACAAATGCTTGCATTACTGCAGTAAAGTTACAATTGCTACAGTTATGTAAATACAAATGATAGTATTACTGCAACTATATTACAATTGATACATTTATGTAACTACAAATGCTTGCATTATGGCAATTATGTTACAATTGCTACAATTATGTAACTATAAATGGAAGCATTACTGCAATTATATTACAGTTACAGTACTACAATTATGTAACTACAAACGACAGCATTATTGCAATTATGTTACAATTGCCACATGTATGTAACTGCAATTTGTTACCACCACATTTTGTAACAGCTGCATTAACGAGATGTGACAACAATTTTTTTTTGCAACCACAATTCCATAACAGTTGCATTAACATGCTGTAACTACAGTTTTATGGTACACACAATTATGTAACAGTTAAAATAACACGATATAACTACAATTTTATGGCAGCCACAATTATGTAACAGTTGTATTAACATAATGTTATGTTACAGTCACACGCATAACAGTCGCATTTACCCAGTGTAACTACAGTTGCATCAACACGATGTAACTGCAATTGTGATACAATATTCCTTCAATTATATAACTTTTACAATCTTATGTATTTCACTTAATTAGCTTACAAGTTGATTGTAATGTGCATATGATGTGTATTAATATATTATTACAATATTTACTGTCGTTGCTACGACAGTGGGCGTGACTGAACAATATGTAGGCATAATATAACACAATACTGTATGTAACTACGGTATGTAACTATATAGCTATAGTTAACAGTATGTAAAACAGGTAGTTATGTCTGAGTTTTCCAAGAAGAGACAAATACACATTCCCTTTGCCTAGACTATTCAAGAATGCCAAACACCCCTGATCATGAGCCGGAAACATGACCAACACACACACACACACACACACAAATATATGCACACATATACCCACACACTTTAGCCGGAAGCTAGAAGGGGATATAAGTCCAATATCACATGTAGGAAGGTTAGAAGATGAGGACTTAGACAAGGAGAGAGTGTGAAAGATTCCCAGAGAGCAACTGGGATTAGGAGAGAGAGAGTAAAGTAAGAAGACTGCAGCTAGCACAAACTGATACTAACCATAGGCTACACGGGTCACGCCAAGTTCTTAACCTTTTTATTCATATAATTGTCTTACAATAAACTCCATTGACACAAATCTGCATAAAATACGAAGAGGATAATGGAACAGAGAAGGCCTACACTGACATCTACAATGCCTCACCATTATTCTCTCTCTCCGGTGCCATTGACTATACAATTAGATAACCTTGTCTATATAATTACACTCCTCGGCTATGTCTGCTTACACTTATTTAATCGATATATTGTCTAATGTGGATGGCTTGAACACTGCTGTGTTGCATAATGAGTGAATAGCATTCCTTCATACCATCATCTATGAAACCAATGACATCACATTCCTGACAAAGTAGATAACACAGGTTGGACTGACAGGAGTCAGTTACTGACGAACATTGTGCAAAATTAAGCCTTTTGATATGCAACATGAATCATAACTCTTTACTCAGTCAACTGAATACCTCAGAGTTCAAGAACATGATAATAAATTTCAATATAAATACTTGTAATAAGGTACCGTACAGTTGCCATGAGAAGTGGTGTCACAAAATCCAGTGATTCTCTTTCAGAAAGTAATGTCTGAGAACTCTGGAGATGTATAGTAATTACTGATAACTGGGCCGAGTGAAGTGAGGGGAGGTGACTACGTATATTTTTGGTTAGTTTTCTACAGTACATAATAATTTTCATTTTATTGCGCCACTGATTTATTCATATCTGCAGCTGTATGGTCAAATAAAAATTGCATCTTGCTATATGAGCGAGTGAAAAATCAATACTGGATATGTAAAATTCATAAAAATTCCGGTATAAGTGAGATAAAATCCATATTTACTGACTAATTTTGCTCAACTTTGAACTGGAGATTCCCGTGGGCTTCGAACATATAAGAAAATGTCAAAAGTAAAAAAAGAACTCAGGCCACTGGGTGGTTCTATAAGGTGATACATTTTGAAAGTTTGCAAAAGTTCTGAAAAAATAAAAATAAAAACGCCTGTGAAAGTGGGATAAAATCCTTATTCATGGACCACTTTTGCTCAAATTTGAACTGAAGAGTCCTCTGCATTTGTCACTGACTGAAAAATATCAAAAATAAAAACAACTGACCATGTGTCATAATAAACTTATATACCGTATTTTGAAAGTTTGCAAATTGAAAAAAAAAAAAAAAAAAAAAAACTGGTAAAAGTGGGATAAAGTCCTTGTTCATGGACCAGTTTTGCTCATATTTTAATTGGATATCCCCCATAAAGGGGAGAATGTCAAAAATTAATAATTCAAGGCCACTCGGTGGTGCTATAAGCTGATATATTTCAAAAGTTTGCAACATTCCTGAAGTATACATCACTGGTAGAAGTGGGATGAAATCCTTATTTATCGACTGGTTTTGCTCATACTTTAACTGGAGATCTGTCTGAGCTTGGCACTTATGGAAAAATGCCAGAATTCAGTAGGCTGATATAATTTGAGGATTTGCAAAAATTCAGAAAAAAAAAACACTAGTGAATGCCATATTTTGACCTGACTAACATAAAATCTTACTAGATCTAATCTAACCAAACAAAATTTTGATCTAAGTAATATCGATTGACAATAGACCTAACCTAACCTACCGAAATTTTAACCTAACCTTACTTAATATGCTCGTAGCTTAGCATGCTAACAAAACCCAGTTGGCTCTGTAAAACCTGAAATAGTAAATAGATCTTAAATTTGCTGATGAGCATACTTCCATTGCAGAAAACGATGTCTCGCGGCTGGGTTAAATTTGCCAATAAACTGGCTCTACCATTGCTATACTATATAGTTTTCAGTGAGCATTTAACATGAAGGGTTTTTAGTGCAATGCAAGGAAAAACTCTTCATTTACATAATGTCTGCACACCGTCAAATATAAGCAAATCATGGGCAAAACACAATCCAACCATTATCTTAAGGTTTGCTACTCTGTGGGTAATGAATACTGTAATGCAAACTGATAAGATTACTGAACTGTCACAACAAAAAAATAAATAAATAAATAAAAAGCTGAATGGATAATTGGTTATCAAGACAGTGTGTACTGGACTGTCAGAGTAATAGCTGAACTCTCACTTTTCAAATAATATTATGTATTGGGCATTATTACTGTGTTGCTTAGGTGATACAAGAACAAGAGTACAGTATGAGTACTTGCCATTAAGTGATGCAAAATTTTCACTGATTTAGATTTCAAACTCTGGAGAAACACAACTAATGCAAGGCTGCATACAGAAACTTCCTTGCTACCAAGATAAAAAGGTACCAAAACAGGGAGGAAGGGGGGGGGGAATCGATGTAAAGATGTTTGCAGCCAAACCTGACACAAAAACTCCAAACACCATAGTTATGTAGACTTATCCTCTGATGTTAACTTTGCACATTAGTACAGCGTGTAAATAGGAAAAGCTTAATACATGATCACATTTGTATTGGTTTTCACCTCCTGTCAAATAATTTTATTACTAGAAGAAGGAAATAAGGACCGACATTGTAAAAGCCACCATATTGGATGACTGTTTAGAACCAGCAGACCGTTGTCATGCCAAGATGTCATCATTTCGGCTTACTTTTGCTGATCGTTGTTGCACATCATCCAACAAAGTGTTTTTGACAAAAAGATTTCAGCTAGAAACAAAGAAAAAATGATGAGATCATAGCATGTGCAAAGTTATATACCAAGTATCACAACATTCAGAAAGTTAACATATGACTTTATTACTCCAAAATTTCAATGGCTTCTATTGTTCCTTCTGTCTAGCAATACTCCATGAGCTTCACGAACATAGTCATACACACCTCATACTGTCCATTATTACAAGCGGTTAAAACAAGATAGTTATATTTGGGGATAAATTTATGAAAGTAAGGCAAACTCTTTTATCAGCTTTTCCTCATCATTACATATGCTTGCAGTGGGGAGGATGAATCAAGTGAAAGCGTCCATGGGGTGGAACACCGGTCATTAGAGTCACAAGTGACAACCATCTTGTCTTGAGAAATATAATGTGTTAACCCGAGACGTCCCGTCGACATGTGGGTACGTTGCAACATTTTGCATTTGCCAGTCCCGATGCCGTACTGGTACGTCATGCAATTGCAAGGTCCCTAATTTGCACAATTTTGAATTTTCGCACGTGATTTTTCATACGTATACACGGGACACCTTCCTCTATTCCTCTACAAGATGCCAGGCAGGGACAATGCCTTACACCGCATAACCTCCCCCCCCATTGTCTCGGCAATTCACCTGTTACCAGTGATCTGGCCAATAAAGACATTCAGGGCCAGAGTGATTCCCCAATCGATGACAATGTGGAGGACAAGTTTACATAGCATTAGAAGGAGAAACAGACAGAAATGATGATCAGGTAATGTGGCAAAAGAAGGTCAGGAATGGTGATGAGTTAGTGAGTGAAACAATGCTTATAATGCCTATATTACTGTTTGAAAACCAATATACTCTCGTACTACATATAAATTCGTATCAAATAAATAAGTAAATACTGTTTATGAGCGGTGTGGAATAGTTATCCTCCCATAGAACTCGTTTTCTTTGCAGCCAGCCTGATAGAGAACCCCGTAAGATAAGGAACTACTACATGATTCGAGTATTTTAAACCTCAGGTGAGCGATTTCTCTATGAATTTTCGATGTTTCTCACCAAAAGCAGAGGTTTTAGCCAAAAAAAAAAAAAATCCAAAAATGCTCGGGACTGGGGGGTGTCGGAGGTGCGAAAGTGCTCAGGACGTGACGTGTTAAGTTGTTAAGATGGTGGCCACTGAGCTCTGGTGACCAGTGTTCCATCCTATGGATACTTTCACTTGATTTAAAATATTAAAAAATAATTTCCATTTTGTAAAAATGAATGTCATAAAACACAATTGCGATCGTAATTTTTAATTGCCCTTGTGGATACATACTAAGGCATTATTATTGAATAAAAGGTAACCATAAATTTATCAATTTCGTACTTTTCGAAATGCTCCCTTTGTGTCGAAGAGAGAGGAGTAATTGCCAGTGAAAGTTTGAGGAATATTGGTTCATAAATAAATTTTACCTCCACCAATGATTTTCTTTGAAATGTTTGCCAACTTATAAAGCAAATCAGCTTCTGTACCACCTTTTGGTAAAATTTTCCAATTTTCCCCCAAGTTCCCTATTTGCCAGCCGAAGAGGACTCTCAAGGGAAGATCTAAACAACATTGGTCCATATATAAGGATTTTTTTCCTACTCCTACTGGTGATTTTGTAGGAATTTTTGCAAACTTTCAAAATATATAAAACATATTGTGTCACCTAGGAGCCTGAATTTTTTACTTCAGATGCTTTCGTTTAAGTGCCAAGCTTAGGGGAATCTTCGAATAAAATCTGAACAAAATTGGTCCATAAGTATTTTACCAACACTATTGATGACTTTTTTTTAATGTTTGCAAAATTTCAAAATATATCAGCCAACTGCACCGAGAGGTGACCTCAATCTTTGTTTTCTGACATTTTTCATAAGCCCCAAGTTCAGCGGAATTTCCATTTAAAATCTAAGCAAAAATGGTCCATTGATAAGGATTTTATCCTATTTTTTACTGATATTTTTAAAAGGAGTGTTTGCAAACTTTCAAAATATATCAGCTTATAGCATCGCCCAGTGGCCTGAATTTTTTACTTCTGACATATTACGATATCTGTCAAGGTCAGAGGAACCATCAGATAAAATATAAGCAAATTTGGTCCATAAATAAGATTTAATCCCACTTTTACTGGTGATTTATTTTTGGGAATATTTGCAAACTTTTAAAATATATCAGCATATTGTGCCTAGTGGGCTGAACTTTTTACTTTTGACATTTCCAAGCTTAAAGGAATCTCTTGTTAAAATTTGAGCAAAATTGGTCTAGAACTAAAAATTTCATCCCATTTTTACCAGCGATTAAAAAAAAAAATCGTCTTCCACACTGAATTTTTACACACCCTTACAGCAAGATGACATTTTATGTGATCATATAGCACTAGATGTGAAGGAACCAGTGAACCAAGAAAATGATTTTTTTTTTTTTATATATATATATATAGTAGGAAACTGACCAAAAAAGTACTTGGCAACCAGTCTTACCATAGCACTGGAGTGAAATTATGCAAAGGTAGTTTTCAAATTATGCTAATTTCGCCCAAAATATGTCCAACAGAAAGTTGCACTACGCCACCCATATGCTAACTTGCCCTTAACCCGCCACGTCGGTTGACTTGTGGGTACGTCACAACTTTTATTCTCATTGAGACCCAACGACATATTGGTACATTCTGCAATTGTGAGGTCCGTCATTTGCACATTTTTCAAGTTTCATGGGTGATTTTTGGTAGGCATATGTGGGAGACCTTCCTCTACCAGCCGCCAGGTTGCCTGACCCCGCATGCCATTTTCTTGGCAAATCACCCGTTGGCAGTGACCTGGCCAGTAAAGGCATGTCGTGCCACGGTCGCTCTGACGACAACATTCAAGCCACCCTTGGTGCCTTCACAGGCGAGAGTGATTCCCCAATCGATGGCGATGTGGAGGACAAAGATTACATGGCACTGGGGGAAGAAATAAGCAGAAATGATGAGCAGGTAACGTCGCCAAGGAAGGTGACGTATGTTGGTGTGTTCGGAGAGTAAAACAACACTTATATCATCTATATTATTGTGTGAAAGCCAATATAATCTTGTACTACATATAAACTGGTACCAAATGGAGAAATATCTGCCTATTTTGAGTGGTTTGCAATAATTACCATAGAAAACGTGAGAGCAGCAGCGCAGCTCCAGAGAAGACAGTACCAGATGTTCAGAGGGACACCTGTATGGTGCACTTCTAAGCTCAGGTGAGCATTTTTCTTCCAATGTTTCTCATAAAAAATGGAGGTTTGAGCCCCCCCAAAAAAACACTTTTCAAAAATATTCCGGGATGGGGGGGGGGGCATTGGCGAAAAATCTGCCAGGAGGCAGCGGGTTAACCTCATTATACATTGTTTTAGTACAAAAATCAACCCTTCTGATACTTAGGGTAGCGGTGCAAAAGTCACCTGCTCGTTACTAGACGACACAGGCTGCACTGAACCTAATCTCACCTGCTCGTTACTGGATGACGTAACCAGCGTCCAACAAAATCGCCCCTTGATGGAAAGAAAAAACATTGTAAATTAGTGCATAAGTTATATTCACCGAACATTATTAGCAAAACCGTAAGCAAGTACAACTATTTGAGATTACATGAATAAAAAATCAGGCAGATAAAGGCATAAATAAATAAAGGAAAAAAATAATTTTGCGAAACGCTGCCCCCGAATTGCAGCGTGATCATAAGATAATTTCCTTTTCTGATACATAAAACCAACCCAAACTGTCCTACAGTAAATGTTTATATACTAAAATGTAGCTAATGATATTTCCTAAAACTCATTCTCAGTAACAATTACCACAAAACATATTTCTGTGAGGAAACCAGAAGGAAAGAAAAAATATCGATAATTAGCCTATAATTTATATTCGCTGAACGTTTTTATCAACACCATAAGCAAGTACAACTATTTGAGATTACCTGAATAAAAAATCAGGCAGGTAGAAGCAAAAATAAAGGCAGGGGAAAAAGTAATTTAGTGAAACACCGCTCCCACACTGCAGCATGATCGTACGATAATTTCCTTTTGTGCTATGTAAAACCGACTAGAACTGTCCTACAGTAAGTGTTAATATATCAAATGTAGCTAAAGAAATTTCCTAAAACTCTTCCTCAGTAACAATTACCATTCAACATATATTTCTTTGAGAAAACACGAAGAAAAAACATCGTAAATTAGCTCATGCTTTATATTCACCAAACGTTTTTATCAACACCATAAGGAAGTACAACTATTCGAGATTATAAGGAATAAAAATCACGGAGATAGAAGAAAAACTAAGGGTGTGAGGATAAAATGTTTTACAGCAAGCACAGAACTGGGGAGGTTCTCCCAGCACTCAGGCTAGGCTGAGCTGGCCCACATCCTGAGTACTTGCCCGCGGTTGGACACAGCCTGCGTCATTCAGTAACGATAGGGTTAAATACATTCATACAAAATGTATACCAGGTATGCTGTACGAGTTAATACTAGGTTGATAGGGTACTGTGACGTTCTTAACTCGTTGTATCTTGTCGACAGTGGGAACGTCACAGCTTTTTTTCACGCTGAGACCCAATGACAAACCGGTACATTCTGCACTTGCAAGGTCCCTCATTTGCACAATTTTCAAGTTTCACAGGTGATTTTTGGTAGGCATATGTGGAAGACCCTCCTCTATCAGCATCCAGGTGGTGACACTGCCTGACCCCTCGTGACCCCGCACGCAATTGTCTCGGCAACTCACGTGTTGGCAGTGACCTGGCCAGTAAAGGCATGTCGCGCCACGGTCACTCCGATGACGAAACTCAAGCCGCCCTTGATGCCTTCACAGGGAAGAGTGATTCCCCAATCGATGACGATATGGAGGACAAAGATTACTTGGCACTGGAGGAAAAAATGAATAGATGTGATGAGGAGGTAACATCACCAAGCAAGGTGCAGTGTGTTGATGTGTTCGGTGAGTGAAACAATGCCTATATCATCTATATTAGGGTTTGAAAGACAATATATTCTTGTATTACATATAAATTCGTACCAAATGAACAAATATCTACTTATTCTGAGTGGTTTGCAATAGTTACCCCTACTATAGAATATGTGACAGCAGCAGCGCAGCAGCGCAGCAACAGTGAAGACGGTACCAGGTGTTCGGAGGTGCACCTGTCTAGTGCACTTCTAAGCTCGGGGATGCCATCACGCACAGAAATACTAGAACACATCAGCACAACACTACCACAGGTCACTAGTACACACTAGCACAACACTATCTCAGGTCACAACAGCACACTAACATAACACTATCATAGGTCACTACAACATACTAGCACAACACTATCAGAGGTCACTAAATTCACTGACAATTCTCACAACAGGCGGGTATAGCTAGGTAAATTAGGAATGCAAGGAGATGTCTGAACAGGCTGACCTCAGGTGAAAGAATCCCAAACAGTTGGGGGTTCTACCATATATGCAGCATATAATCACTTGAGCTTGTACAGTGATTATTCTCACAGTTTTATATAAAAAAAAGGAAGATGAATAGGTACTTATCTGTAGGCAGTTGAAATATGCAGGGAATTAGCCACCAGACACTGATGCAAGCAATGCAAATTATTTGCATGCGAGGCATCTGTAAACTGTTCATACTGTCTCATTATTTTATTCTGTTTTCCTGGGAAGTAGCGTGGGAATTTCATTCACCACTTGTCTCTGCATGAACAAAACACTTGCTAGATTGGCGGAAATGGAACGCAGTGGTAAATAAATATGCTATTAGCTGAAAATTTCCTAAGTCTATTTGATCATAATTTACACATTAGTCATATGACATACGAGCTCGAGTTGTTGTTTGGGATTAGCCATACCGGTCTAATTGTAGTTGATAACAAAGGTAGACTTGAATGGTGTTAGCACTAACTTCACCCAGTGTTCCCTACAAGCTCGGGATCGATAGTAGAATTCATTGTTGATGTCTTTCTCATAGTTTCCTGTCCGCTCACAATTAAGGGATTAGGTAGAACTGAGAGAATCATTATTTATACTACATTTATGTTTTTCCCATGTATATGATACAGTATTCACAGACCCGTTATGATCATTATCATTTCTCGACACACTTATGTATTTTCCTTTGGCGCCAATATGTATTGTACATTACTTATTAATAATCCACTAAAAATTATAAGTAATTGTTTGTACAAAGACTCGCTATAAAGGCTTCTGACATTTACTGTCTATCTATCTATCTATTGCCAGACGCCTCAATCCCGTTTGGGGTGGCCACAAACAAATCGCCTCCACGTCGCCCTGTCCCCCGCCATTTCACTGCCCTGCTCCCAACTCACACATCCCTCTCTCATATACCTCTCCACCCCATCCCTCCATCTCATCCTCGGCCTCCCCCTCCCTTTTCCCCCCTCCACCTCACTCACATACTGTACACTCTCTTCGTCAGTCTCTCACCCTCCATCCTCTCCACATGGCCAAACCACTTCAGTGTGTTCCTCATAACGCTTCCTATCACATCCACATCCACACCACAACGCTCCTTTATATCCTCATTCGTCAGCCTGTCTCTCCATGTGACTCCACAGGCATTTACATTGCCAGGTAATTGTCTAGGACGCCATCATTGCCACAGAGTTTGCTCAGGTAAACTTGAACTGTTGGCTTTTGATCTGTAAAACTTAAATATTTTTTTTGGAAAGTCTGAAACATTTACCGTATACAGAAAAAAAATAGTTTCATAGTTGTAGGTATAATTCAGCTAAGATTGACGGGATACAAGTCCTGGCTCGTGGGATGCAGAGAAAATCAGAAAGGTGGAAGTGAGGAAAAAATATATATCAATGTAACTGACAGGACAAGGAGTGGCTATAAAAAAAAATAAAATAAAATAAAACAGCATTTCAAATATTCCTTGTAACTGACACCCGCAGCTCACACTTCAATACTGCACGTCCTGGCCCTCCTCCTCCATCCTTCCTCTCGCTTTGCATGTCCTCTGACCTCGCATTGCATGATTTGACCAAAATAAGGGTGAGTTTCAAAAGTAAATTGCAACAGCTTTTCTTTTAAAACTAACATTCGTTCTTGTAGGGAGGAAAGTAAACATAGGGAGATTCAATTCTCTTCTTTCTTCGTTCTTAGTACAAAACAAGGTAAATTACAATGATTCTTCATTCGTATATAAGATTTATTACTGCCGGAGGAACAAGAGACCTGGAACGATTCTGTATTCAACATGTTCATCCTTTCAAAACAAATCTTATTTACGACAGAGGCGTTCTTATGAGTTTTTAAGTGGTCCAACAGTCTGACGCAATCTAACCTGGGAATATCAAATCTGACCTTCTCTTGCCCTTAGTGGTCTAAGCTGGCTCATGTCATCCAGACCTGACATAACTGAATCTGACCTAACCTGACTTCTGATATTTTAGCAGAAGTGAACCAAATCTGATGGGTCCTGACTCCATATATTCTAGCCCAGCCTCATTCCTGTTGTCCTGACATCACCTAAATCAATATGGTCTAGCTATCATGACCCATGGTATCCTGGCCAGGGCTAAATAATCGAAACTGACCTGATCATTATTCTCTTGACCTAACCTGATTTATGCAACTTGAACTGCTTCAGCCAATACTGAAATAATCAGACTGGTATCATCTTGTTCTGGGCTACCTAACTTAGCCTGTTCTGACTCCTGCCCTGTTATCCCGACCTTTATTGACCCATGTTATTCTCTCTTTGGCTAATTAAATTTGACCTAACCAGACCTATATTATTTTGGCATAAACCAAATATGACCCATTCTGATACCCTTCAAATGGCCTGGACTAATCAAAACCTGCCAAGTACCACTCACTGTTGCCCTGATCTACCTCACAATGTTCCGTCTAACATGTACCATCTTCAGTGGTATCTACTTCTTTTTGCTCCACGTGTAGGTTTAAGTCTAGGTGTCCTGCTGCTCCTTCTATTCTTTTTTCCTTATTGTGTCTTCACGGAAGGTTGAGAAAATTCCATCACTCACTCACATGCTAAAGTGTTGCCTTCGGGTGATTACACTGAGTGAGAGGTCACTTGGTTTCTTGTAACTCTGGAAACTCTTTACCTTGCTGAGTGGTAAATGGGGTTTGCCAGGAAGTACAGTGGGTAAGGCGCTGCAACCAGATGGGCTCATATAATGCCACTCAAGGCGAATAATTCTAGTCACACATTCGTCTTACATATAAGGACTGAACAGCCTAGTCCCGGGCTCCTTCGTTCCAGATGGAGAAAAAGGATGGGATGATAAACTGTTAGAGCACCCGTCGTAGTGGTGGAAGTGTGCAAGCAGAGTTCAGAGAAGCAGTGGCCATTGAAGTAGCAATAGAAAAGAGGTAAAGATGCAACAGTGCAGCGAAATGACAAAGGTTGAAGGGAGCCAGTAAGAGGAGGACAGCTAATGAGACGAAAAGCCTTTGACTCCACCTTGTTGAGAAGAGCTGTATGTGGGGAGCCTCCCCACACATGAGAGTTGTACTCAACACAGGGGTGAATAAAACCCATGTATAGATCAGACAACTGCGCAGGGTAAAGAAGGTAGGAAGTTGGCTTAGCACACCTAATTTCTTGGAAGCATATTTTACATGAGATGTATTATGATGTTTCCAAAATAAATCCCGAGAAAATGAAATCCCAAGTATGTTTAAAGATGGTGCAGGATTGAGCTGGATGTTATTAACCCTTTGAGATTCCGACAGCGCGGTTTCGCATCATCGAAAATCCTACTGTTGAGATTTTGATGACTCGATATCGATTCATACGAAACAATATTTATTTTTTGCATGATTTCCACCTCCTATCTGGGTTTGTTCCAGATACACTATCCTGCTTATCCTTTTCCAACATTTTTTTTTTTTTACAGTGATGAGTATATCAGACAGATAGGAATAATAAACAGGTTTTTACCACGAATAATATCAGTATTGCCAGCGAGGATATTTGTCTGCGTGACAGCGAGAGCAAGATGTTGATGCGCCAAGTGGAAGTATAACTTTCCGTCAGCATATCTCAGGCATAAAATGCCATAACCTATATATCAGTCGAAAGGGAATTTACTGTAGATTAACGTGGTGCAATTAGAATTCATGTGAATCTAAAACATATTTCTTTACAAATATTTTGCTATGGAAGGATATGCGATTTTTCCTTATCGGCTAACTTCAACTCGTCCTATTGGCCTTTTATGTATCGTTTGAATCTATTTAAATGATGCTAGCATAAAGAGTATTTATTCAGCTTTACAGTGACACCCAACATATTACTTTACCATGAATAGTAAACGTGTAGGAGGCGTTTATACAAAGTTACTTCACAGAGAGCGCAAACGGTGTGAAAACTCAATTTCCTTATCAATTTACTTTCGTTTTTCTCTGTGAAAACTAACATATATTGCCATAAGCTATACATCAATAGAAAGGGAATTTACAGTAGATTGAAATGGTGTTATCAAATTTCAGGTAACTCTAATACTTTTTGTTACAAATATTTTTCTACGTAAGGGTGTGCGAGTTTTCTTTTTCGGCTAACTTCAACTCGTCCTATTGGCCTTTTAGCTATGTTATTTACCTTTTACAAGAGTACTACGATAAGTAGCAACCATTCGGCTTTAAAACGGTACCACATTTATTAGTCTACCATAAAAAGTAAGTGTACAGTGGCCGACTAAATACAAATATCGCAGCGAGACGGTGTGCTCTATGTGCGCCCGGCTGAATATGGCACAATTTGCAGAGGGCCGAAAATCTCAAAGAGTTAAACGTTAGTGGGTACTCCTGTGGAAGATTTTGATGGGATGATAGGTGTAAGAACTGAATTTTTGTTGCATTTAAAACAACAAGATTACTTTTACCCCAGTCAGAGATATGAGCCAAGTCAGATATTAGGTGTGCCATAGCCTCATCCCTTGTATGTTGAAGTTAATGGATGCTGCTGGAAGCGAATGGAAAGATGAAGGATGGAATCATCAGCGTATGAATGGATAGGGTTAGATGTACAGCTTAGGTCATTAATGAATAAAAGGAAATGAATTGGTGATAGCACAGAGCCCTGTGGAACACCGTTATTAATAGATCTAGGAGAAACATGGTAGCTGTCTACAACAGCAGCCATAGAGCGACCAGAAAGGAAGAGATGAAGGCACATATAGAAGGACAGAAACCGTAACAAGGCAGTTTAGAAATTAAAGATTTATGCCAGACTTGATCGAAAGTCTTTGAGGTGTCAGTTGCAATAGCAATGCTTTCACCAAAGTCCCTAAAGGAGGACGACCAGGAGTCTGAAAGGTAGGTGAGCAGATCGCCAGTGGAGCATCCCTGATGAAACCCATACTGACGATCAGAAAGAAGGTTGTGGTAGAAAAGATGGTATTTTTGTGTGTTTGTTATGAATAGACTCGAAAACCTTTGAGACACAGGACGTTAATGGAATTGGGCGATAGTTAGAGGGTTGGGAATGGCCACCCATCTTTGGGACAGGCTGAATGAGAGCAAACCTCCAGCAAGAAGGAAAGATACAAGTTGACAGACGAAGGTGAAAGAGTTTACATAGGCAAGGTGTAAGCACAGAAAGCACAGTTCTTGAGAACAACAGGAGGGATCCAATCAGGCCCATATGCCTTGTTAGCACTGAGGCCAGTTATGGCAGAAAATACATCAGTTGAAGACATTTTAATGTCAGCCATGAGGAAGCCACCGGGGGGAAGTGATGGGGGAATAGCACTGGAATGATCTATAGGGGAACTGGGGGAAAAAATGTGAATGAAGAGATCTGCTGTATCAGTAGAAGAAATAGCTACAGAGCCATCAGAGTGGTAAAGAGGAGGGAAGGATGATGAGGTAACGTTGTTAGAAAGGTTTTTGGCAAGCTGCCAGAAGGAGCGGGAAGAATTCGAGTTGGAGTGTTCAGAGCATTTAGTACAGACAAAATAATTTTTAGCAGAGTGAAGAAACGACTTTGCACGATTCCAGGTAGAAACATAAGAGAGTTGAGATTCAGGGGTGGGTTGGCTCTGGTACCTTTTGTAGGCCTTCTCCTTGTTGTGGACAGCATTAGAACAAATGTAATTAAACCAAGGTTTCTTTGCATTAGTCAAAGGATATGTATGCTTCCATACCTGATAGAATAACCTCCATAATGCGTATGGCACACTCGGATGGCTCTCGGCCATGGAAGGAATAATCATTCCAGGGAAAATCAAAGAAGCACTGCCTAAAGGCCTCCCAATCAGCAGCTTAAAAGTGCCACAATCGGTGTTTCTTTGAAGGATCCACAGGCCATACTGGAATGATAGGTCAGCTTAAGGTGACAAAGTTGTGGCTGGAAGAGCCCAACAGGGAGGAAAGATTAACAGTGTAAGCAGGAAGATTAGTTGTAAGCAAGAGGTCAAGTATACTGGAACTCTTTCCAAAGTAGTCAGGGATATGGATAGGGTGCTGTTGAAGCTGCTCTAGGTCGTTAAGGATAGAAAAAATGTAGGCTTGTCCACCAGGTGGATCAGTGAAAGGAGAGGAGAGCCAAAGGTGGTGGTGACCATTGAAATCTCCTAGAATGGAGATAACAGAGAAAGGAGAAATTGACAGGATTGTTCTAGTCTGTCCACTGCTTTCTCTGTCTTCAATATACAGTATATTTGTTTACATGCCTCTCTCTCTCTCTCTCTCTCTCTCTCTCTCTCTCTCTCTCTCTCCAAACTTACCTCCTGTGTTCACTTCCTTTCCTACATTCCTTTCCTTACCTTTCTCATTTCCCCCCCTTCAACAGCGATTGTCAGCTTTATCGTCTGTGTTTACTTTTTTTCTTTATTTCTCTTCTCCTGTTCCCCTCCATTTCTTTTTTTTTCTTTTAGTTTCTTTTTTATTTAATTCAGGATATTATCTTTGTAAACTTACCTTCCCTTTTATGTCTTTCCTCGCTGCCTCATTAAATAACACCGATATAAATAACAGGACAGATGAAGAGGTAAATAAGTAGAGACAGAGATAGAAATACAATTACATGCATAAGTAGATGGAGAAGGAGAGAGCTAAATAAATAAAGAGACAGACAAGTATCCAGAACTTACCCATCAATCCTCTCCAACTTTTTGTCTTTTTTCCTCATTCCTTCACCGTGTGCTTCCCCCTCTCTCTCCCTGTTTACACTTCTCATTCCTTACTGTTAGCTTCGTTCGTCCCGTTTATGCTTTCATTTCATTTCAACCGTTAACCATTTTTTTTTTTATCATCCTCCCTCCAGTCCCTTTCTCTTTGTTTTCTGCAGTTCATATCTATCTCCCCTGCATTCATTTTAAATTTTTTCCCGTCTCTCTCTCTCTCTCTCTCTCTCTCTCTCTCTCTCTCTCTCTCTCTCTCTACATTAGGATGGTCCACAATCCATAGGTAAAAATTAAATGTCTAAAAAGACTACTCCACAAGGCTGCACAAAAAGTCAAACTGTGAGTCATATGTATGAAATTCTGACTGTGCAGGTTTTTGGGTACCCTACTAATCTTTAAACGAAGACTGTATGCTTTTCTTTACTAGATCTTTTTTAATAGCTTTAAAATAAACATCTCCAGAATTATGCAATGCTAAGTTCTCGCTGTCCAGCTTTCCAGCTTGTAGTCTTCTCTTGTGGTATAATCATCACACTTTGAACTCCTTTACACTGGAGGTCAGCCAAGAATAGTCATCCAGATCGTTTCAGATCTGTTACATGTGTACTGGTGAGTACAGTTTCAGTCTTTTGACAAATATAAGGCTTCAGTTACAAACTTATTTCTTTTTAATATTGTTTTAGACCATTGCAATATATAGTAGCATGTGATAAAGATGTCAGAAACTCAAGTTCCCCATCGGTGTGGCTGATTGGAAAGCCAGAAAGACACATTACGTGCTGTGGACTTCTGACAAAATTCCATGTCTTGAAGGCGTTATTGTTCTATCATTATGTAGAAAACAACACTTCCGGGGAAAATTCCAAATTGCTGTCAGGGCTACCATAATATGCTGGAAGAAAGCCACAATACCAGTACAAAGGAATGACTCAGCTAAGAGAAAACTGTTAAAAATGTATGATGAATGTTTCTAGTCTAAGTAAATCTGAAAATCAAAGGTTAAAGGAAAAAACGATTCTTCATGAACTCCTGTCTTTTGAACATATCCAGCATAGATGCTCTTCGAGGCATGAGAAAATGAAGAGGATAAAAATCTTCCCCAAGATGCAGCGTGAAGACACATCTAGCTGCAGCATGAGTTATGTTGACGACAAAACCTTGGCAGAAATGGAAAAACGAAAGCAAAATAGAACAGAGCAAGAAGAGGAAAGAAAAGGTAAGCAGATATTTTCTCCTAAAGAAAGGAAAAATATAGGAAACCTGAGTGATAGAACTGAAGGGACTAAAGATTCAGAATCAGATGGTCTCTATGTACCAGATGGACCAGCAGAGTCCAAGAAATTTAGAAAGGGCTTAAACACGTTGTGACACGACCTATTGCATCAACATTAGACAGGATCAGTCTCTCACATCATAAGACAGTGTTTGTTACCAGTGCTGTAGCAAATGCTCTGGGTCATGATGTTACTGATCTGTCATTATCAAGAAATGGTATACTTCGTGCTCGGACCAAAAATTGGAAAATGAGAGCTTCAAGAGAGAGAGAGAGAAGGATCATCCATAGAATCGTCTATGCTCCTTCTGCTACACTGGGATGGGAAGCTC
The DNA here is from genome assembly GCF_032717465.1 of Coenobita brevimanus. Lineage (NCBI taxonomy): Eukaryota > Metazoa > Arthropoda > Malacostraca > Decapoda > Coenobitidae > Coenobita > Coenobita brevimanus. The sequence goes on along the minus strand of NC_137064.1, from coordinate 14,653,687 downwards.
TTATCTGATTTTACAGGTATGAAATCTGAACAAGTGGACAGAATGACAATACTGGTAACAAGATTTGAAACAGAAAACTGCAGTATTGGTGAGGAACAAGATACAGCCTGCATTGAGGTGCTAAAAAATTGGAGTCTGAAGTCACAAGTCAGGGGCAGGTATTTGATACTACAGCTTCAAATACAAGCCTAACCTTTTTGTGCACGGATAAGTCAATATGTTTTCTGGGACATGACGGCTGGCTTTTCTCCCCTCCCCCCCGCCTGCTCCAAAAATGTGTATTCTCGGCTTATTTTCACCACCCAAACATATTTATTTTGCCACACAACCCACACATTCCTATTCGTCGATGTTTGTTCTACACGATAAGCAAAACAAAAAACACGTAAAAAACACACACTATATGTACGTTAGGGCCATGTGAATAAACATTCAGGAGCATACATCTCACTTCCCAACATCATAAGTCGCATGTTTACTAATCAATCTCTACATGTTATACATCATTGGAAAGAGAATTTTATTAGTTTTCGAATGTCAGAGGTCCTAGTTTGATATGAGGTATGGTGTTCGAGTAATAAACGAAAAAGTAAAATCCATTTCCGACAGACAACAGATATTTTTATTCGGGGAGCTCTAGTGAAAAACTTTTCTCGTCACTGTTATGTTTTAATCATCCTATGCAGAATATCATTGGCTTTCATTTGAGCCCACAGCAGTGATCCTAGGCCTCATAGTTTTCAAGAAAAATGTAAAAAACTACAGTGTACCCACGCCGTGTCGTGACTGTAGGATGGTTTCCTGCCTTCCTTTAAGCTACTACATGTATTTCACAAATTCTTTGTACACTAGATATGCACACTATAGTCACATGATCCACTATCACTATTTTTTATAGCTGAATACTCACATTTGGTGCAGGGCAGACGCAGTGTAGTTGATGATAAATAGTAGCACAATCTATGTTGGGCCAACGGCTGATAATGACCAGGAATGCTTCACAAACACCAAATATACTATTGCAAACACCAAATCTAATCACAACAGTGCCCAAACACTATACACAAGCACTACTGGTATAGTGTAATATGTTGCACGGCTGGGACAGAACCACACAGTACCGCACAGTATCTTCCCCACTCACAGCTCATTTGGTACCGAATAACCTGTCTGCTCTCTTGCGCTTATCAGGACCCACAGTTGCCAATTCATTACTTTTGATGAGGAGCGAGGAAGCTATGACGCCTCCAAAATGACGCCGATCAGCCGAAAACTTTTCCTCTGACAATTTTTTTTTTTTTTTTTTTTTTATGTGCTCAGTTCTGGGCATAGGCTTCTCAGCCTGCTCCCAAGGCCCAGTAGTCCTCCTACATATTGTAGACCTCTACATGTAACCACTTTTGTGCTAACACCCACTGTTCATATTGAATTCATGCTAGGGCTGTCTCATACAGGACTGGTATATTGGTATTAGCAGAGATATTTTTACGACATGTCGGTGGGTCTTCTGGTAGATTGGTAAAGTCTGCCGTAATGAAATTCAAATCCTTAAACTGTTCCCTGCCCCAGCGGGGGATTTGAACCTGGGTCCGGTAGGACTGCAAGCCACCTCTCTTCCAATTGAGCCACCGCCTCCCCATGCTTTAATGCTTTAATGACGCCAAAAGCATCAGTGTGTATTGTTGCAGCCAGACCCTAATGACGACAAACGTGTCACCATGTACAAAGGGGTTAAGGTCAGGATGACAGGTTAGCCTGTCATCACCACATATTAAACTGTGTAACAAACTTCAACCAATTTTTTTTTATGTTGATTATTATGCTATTTCTGATCACTGTCAATGCATAGATTCCAAATATGCTATTTGTGTTTATGTAAATCTAGAGTTACAGGAATTATGCAGCAACATATGTATCGTACAAGGACAGGAACTGCAGCTTGTTACCATTTCGAGAATGTTGAGAATGTCAAAGAACTGATATACTTCCGGGTGTATATTATGAATAAAACTAGAAAATGAGCAAACAGTAACATCACAAGGAATGCACGGCACATAGTATCTAGAAATGCAGTTTTGATCTTGACATTCTTCTGTAGCTGTGATGAGAATCACGTAACAATCCCCATACGTAATCGCCCATCATGCCTCGTTCCACCTGCCCTGATATCTGGTTTCCATCATCAGAATATCCTGGTGGAACTGTTCACCATGCTGCTCATTGACTGCACCCAAGTTGCTTTTGAAGAAATCAAGGTAGGAAAGGAGATAGTGCAATTTGATTGACATTCTGCATCTAAGCCGGTGGAATGCACCATTCAGGTTATCAACAAGCTGTGCGGAATCTGGTCTCCTCTCGTTGGCAAGAAATCCTCCCACAACCCCTTTGAGAGCATTCCAAATGCTCTCTTCATCATCGGTCATTTTACCCTGGAGTTCACAACTTGCAAGCATTCTTCGAACTTGCGGCCCGGTGATTATGCCAGCCATCACCTTTGCCACTCTCAGCTTGGGAAACATTGATCAGATATGCAGAAATGCATCACCATCCTTGTCGATGGCTTTCATGAATTGTTTCACAAGACCAAGTTTTATGTGTAGTGGCAGTAGCAATACCTTCTCTCTGGAGATTAGTGTAACTTTCAGAATGTTGCACATGCCTGGTATGTGACTCTCTGAGAGGCCAGTCTTTCCTCATGAATGTTCCGCATCATTCCGGCTGTCCCACAAGCATAAACATGAGTACTTCATATAACCACCTTGCATTCCAAGTAGGAATGAAATCATTTTGAAATCTGAGTAATTGATCTTTGTCAGACAAATCCTCACATTCCCATAGCCTTCTTTCATTTCCACAGAATGTACAACTGGAATCGATGGGAGTTTGTTGCCCTTATGCAAAAGTACAGCTTTTAGGCTCTTCACAGAACTGTCTATAAAGAGTCGCCATTCTGAGGCCTTGTAATCCATTCCCATGGCTTGGAACAAACCTTAACATCAAAACAATAACACAACGAGGTTTCTCCACAAGATTTGAAGAAGGATGCAAACTTGCCATGGCGATTCTTATAAATCAGCTTGAAGCTGGAATCCACCAAGTTCCATTCACTTAGACGTGATGCCAGCAGCTCAGCATTGGACTTGGTGAGTCCTAAATCTTAGACCAAATCATCCAGTTCTTGTTGATTGGGAAAGTTTGAAGTGTCTCCGGAACATTCTCCAAAATATGATTCATCATCGCTTTCCCCTTCATAATCGACGAGGTCCTCATGGTCAGCCATTTCATCAGCGTGCGGTAACAAGACTGGAAATAAACAATTGCCAGTTGTTGACAAAAACCTAAAGATAGACAAACAAAACATACATCATTGGAATCAGCGTGGAAAACCGAGTCTAAGAAGACTCCCAAAACTGAATGAGCAAACTTTGTTACACAGTGTTATGAAAGGTTTTTGATAAAACACTAACAAATTTGGTTTAAACAGTGAAAGAAGTTATTTGAATTTCATTCACTTCCCATCGAGTATCTAAGAAAAGCCTTCAATTTGTCTATCTGTCTACCTATCTTACTATTAGCTGCCAGACGCATTAATGCTACAAGGAGTGGCCACAAACAGATCGCCTCCATGTCACTATATCACCCACCATTTCACTGTCCTCCTCCCAGCTTACACCCCCTTCTCTCATATACCTCATCGCTCCATCCTTCCATCTCATCCTCGGCCTATGCCTCTCTCTTCCCCCCTTCACCTCACTCACACACACTCTCCTTGCTAGTCTCTCGCTCTCCATCATCTTCACATGGCTAGCTTGTGAAGTTTTTAAATATTATTCAAAACTGATGAAATTTTTACCAGAAACATGTTTTGTTCAGTAGGAACACGAGCAGCCTTGTGGAGCAGCAAAAATATAAAGTTTATTTTTTTCGACCACCATAATTTATATATGTACTTATGTATGTATGTATGTATATATACCACCAATTGAAAAGGGCGGTACTCCTGAGGTGGATGGACAGCTGGTGACTGGGAGAGCTAGAGCTCCCGTTTCACCAGCCCTCAAGACCTGGTCCTGACCATCTTCCTTTGCTGAACATTTTCAGTGCTTTCTCTTACACAGAGAGTAGGCCAGCATACTTTCATAATACCTCTACAGTACCTTCAGCTGTCTACACCACACTATATACACATGAAATATCACACTTTCTGTTTCAATTCCTCCTTATCAATGACCGTTGCATTAACATCAGCAAATGCGGTGGTGGCTCGGACTGCCATCACCGGCAGGGTAGTGCTGACGGCACAGGGTCCTATCAATCGCTATCATGCGACTGTGCCGACAGCAACTATTGAAAACACAGTTCATGCTCATCAGCAGAGAAGTGCAGGTTCAGCCCTATACTTCACCAGTATCCATGGTCTTAGAACCAATTTGAATTCAGTTCACTTTTTTCTTCAATAATTATCCCCTCTAGCCCTGTTCCTCACAGAATCCCAAATCTCTCCCTCTAATGAAATATCCCCATTTTGTTTTCCTGTGACCATCTCCTCACAAACTTCCATAACAAGGGTGGCGCCTGTTGTTATATCAAATCTGAATCTGCAGTTGACACTGATTTGAACTTCATTTCAGCCAATTTTGATTATTCACTGTATAAACTAAATTATCTTAATGTTGCCAAATATATCTATGTAGTCTATTGCTCCCCCATTGTTTCTTCAGAACCCAGCGTATTTGACTTCATATCCACACAGTTGGCTAATCTTGACCTCACCCTTACCACTGAAATTACTTTTGTGGGTAATTTTAATGTACATGTAGAATGGTTACTGCATTCTGCCAGGACTGACGAAACTGATGTAAAATGTGAGCTGTTTGCAGAATCGTTTAATCTCACGCAGTTGGTAAAGCAATCAAATAGAATACCAGACAGTCCTGACCATAATGCCTATCTCTTTGATATATTCCTGACAAATGAACCAGATCAATACAAGATAGAAGTACTGTCACCACTGGGATCCTCTGACCACAATTTAGTAAAGTGTCATTAGTTGGCTCCCCCAAGCCTCTCCATTCTGAACCTGTCAGGGTGACCCGATGGCACTTTGATAGGGCAGAATGGGATGGATTCAGATCTTGCTGACATTCCATGGCAGTCTTTCTTCTCTAGTGACATGAACTCTACCCAGTCCCACATTAATGACTTAATACAAGTTGGTATCGAATTTTTCATACTAAGTCAACGGTTCACTGAAAGATCGGTCTCCCCAAAATGGTTTAATAGCATCTGTGTCAGATCGATGGCCCAAAATCATTAGCATATACCTCTTACTTAAAAAAAAAAAAAAAAATCTGAATCACTCAGTCAATTGAAAATTCCTAAAAATCATGCAGAAGCAGTTATAAATCTCGTTTAATCAAACTTTCTTCACAAACAAGCATCCAAATTACTAAACAGTCCTAATGGTAATTGAATATTCTGGTCAACTCTCCATTCTTTCGATAATAACCTTAAGAAATCATCACCTAATCCCCGACTAAAATCTTCACATGGCAACATTACAAATGACCCGCATTTTTTTTAATGCAAGAAAGAAGGAACCAAAGGCCGGAACCTGCAAACCATTCCTTCCAAGAAAAAACAAAAACAATATAAATATGAGCCAAATTCAAGATCCATTCATTTCGAAATGCCTGGACACTGCGTTTGAAAGACTGGAGATCATAGGAAGTAAGAAATACAGAGGGAGACAGTTCCAGAGTTGACCTGTTGCATAAATGAAGGACTGGGAGTAACGGTTAACTCTTGCATTAGAGAGTTGGACAGAAAAGGGATGAGAGTTTGTTGCTAGACGGGTGCTATGCACCCGTTGTAGAGGTGGAAGGATGCAAGCAGACAGTTCAGAGGAGCAGTGACCATTGAAGTAGCGATAAAAAAGAGATAAAGAGGCAACAGTGCAGCAAAGACACAGAGATTGAAGGAAGCCAGTAAGAGGAGGAGAGCTGATGATAAAAGCCTTTGACTCCACCCTATTGAGAAAAGCTGTATGTGGGGAACCTCCTCACACGTGAGAGTTGTACTCTAAACAGGGGCGAATCAAACCCATGCATAAAGTCAACAACTGTGCAGAGGTAAAGAAGGTACAAAGTCGGGTTAGCACACCTAATCTCTTGGAAGCAGATTTTACAAGAGATGCAATATGATCTTTCCAAGATAAGTCCCAAGTGAATGAAACCCCAAGCAAGTATCCTTGTCAGTGCGTTTGTCAGTCTACATTTGAGGAAGTCGGCCAGAATGTTCCAGTATTAAACTTGACTCTCCCGAAATTCTTCCTTTAAAAATACAGACTAGATACGTAAAATCCACCCTAAACACTTTACCTACCAATAAAGCTCCAGGCCTCAATGGAATTCCTCCAGTTGTTTTGAATAAGTGCTCCCAAGAACTTGCTTCTGTTCTAAATTATTCAGACTATTCATACGTACTCCCTGGTTCTTGGAAAGAAGCCAATATCCACCCAGTTCCACAGAAAGAAAGTTCCTCTGACCCCTCTGACTATAGTTAATAGCTATCATGTCTTCTCTTGGTAAAGTATTTGAAACTGTAATGAAAAAGCACATAGTTCAACATCATTAATCCAGCAACTTGCTTAATGATAGACAGTATGCATTTCGCCACAAAAGATCCACCATTGATAAACTTAATCTCCTGACTCACACCATCCATCAGTCAATTGACCCACATGGAGAAACTCATGCAGGAGCCATTGATATTTCTAAAGCTTTTGACAGAGTGTGGCACAGTTCCCTGCTATCCAAACTCCCTTGCTGTGGACTGATGTCTTTTGTTCCTCTGATTTCCTCATTATCTCAGCGACAGAAAGACGGGCGTAAAAGTAGATGATGTATATTCCTATTTCCACTCAGTTAACGCTGGCTTGCCATAATGATCAGTTCTGGCTGCAACCTTATTCCTAATTCATATTAATCATCTCTTATCTGTCACCCATAGTTTCATCCATTCATATGCAGATAACTCAAAACTTCACAGTTCATTGACACACACCCATTCACAAAGTTTAATATCTCTAACTCAAAAATTCAGTACAGCCATCTCCATAAATCAACACTTATCTAGGATCACTGAATGGGGACACAATAACCTTGTCTCATTTATGTTAGTAAAACCAGATATATACAGTTTACTAAGAGAAAAATTTTACCAGATTCCTATATTACCTTCAATGCTACAAATATTCCTATCTCCAAAAGTATTGAAATTCTCGGTGTTTCACTTAACAATGCCCTCAGCTAGACCTCTCAAGTTAGATCACTTGCTAAAACTGCCTCAAAGAAACTTGGATTCCTGTACAGAGTTTGTAGCTTTTTCACTGACGAACAGTTAGCTGTAGTTTATAAGAGTCATGTGCGTTCTCAGCTGGAATATTGCCTATCCTTATGGAATGGAAATGAAGAGGTTGCACTAAAACAACTAGACAAAATTCAGAACAAAGGTGTTAAAATTATTAATAACCTGCTATTACAAATAAACTACCTCCCCTTCAAGTAAGAAAGAATGTTGCCTTCCGTGCATTATTTTACAAATACATTAATGGTAAATGCTCAGACAAAGTTGCACCCATTGTGCCACCTTTCCATGCCTTCCCCTGTGCTACAAGGGCATTTCGAAGTGCTCATGACTGGAATGCCACACTGCCATATTGCAGAACTTCTGGCTATCAGAAATCTCATTCCCCGAACTGCATCCCCGCAAACTTCAATCTACAGCCATCCAAGTCCAAGTGTTACAATTTATTATGAATGAAGGACACCAGTAATCAGATGTATGGGTTATTTATTTGTATTCATATTGTTTTTCCTTATTCTTCTGCTATTTAAACTATCAATCTATCTGTCTATCTGTCTATTATATATATATATATATATATATATATATATATATATATATATATATATATATATATATATATATATATATATTGTCAAACGCTTCAATCCCGTTTGGGGTGGCCATAAACAAATCGCCTCCACGTCGTCCTGTCCCCCGCCATTTCACTGCCCTGCTCCCAACCCACACACCCCTCTCTCATATACCTCTCCACCCCATCCCTCCATCTCATCCTCGGCCTCCCCTCCCTCTTCCACCCTCCACCTCACTGACATACACTCTCTTCGTCAGTCTTTCACCCTCCATCCTCTCCACATGGCCAAACCACCTCAGTGTGTTCCTCATAACACTTCCTATCACATCCACATCCACACCGCAACGCTCCTTTATATCCTCATTCGTCAGCCTGTCTCTCCATGGGACTCCACAGGCTCCTCTTAAATAAGTCTTTTCCACTGCTCTCACTCTTGACTTGTGTCCTTCCAACAATGTCCAAGCTTCACTTCCATACGTTAGAGTTGGTATCACAATACTGTCATGTAGTAACTTTTTCACTTCCATGCTCACTTCCCTGTTTCTTATCACTGCTTTCAAAGAACCAGCAACCTTTCTTCCCTGCTGTACCCTTTCAAGCACTTCACCCTCCAAACCTCCATCCTTACTCATCACACAACCCAAGTACTTAAATGTACTCACATTTTCCAATTCCTCACCATCCAACCTCACTGTACATTCACTGACTTCACCTCTCTCAAAAACCATCACTTTACTCTTTCCTACATTCACCTTTAGATTCCGTTTCTTGCACACTCTCCCAAACTCATCCACCAAGCCTTGCAGCTCCCCTTCGTCTTCACTCAACAACACAGTATCATCTGCAAACAACAGTACAGGGAGTTTCCAAACACTATCCTCTCTCACCAGGGCCACTCCAACATCCACTACCCTACCTTGTACCTCTTTTATTACCCCCATCCATGAACAGATTGAACAACCATGGAGACATGACACATCCCTGTTTCAACCCAACCTCCAAAGAGAAATAATCACTTAGTTCACCATCCACACGCACTGCAGCCTTAGCACCATCATACATACTCTTCACAGCATTCAACAACTTTCCATCTACTCCATATATTCTTAATACTTTCCACAATCCTTGTCTATCCACCCTGTCATATGCTTTCTCCAAATCCATGAAAGCCGCATACAACTTCTTTCCATTCTCTAGAAACTTTTCCACTAAAGATCTAAGAATGAATATCTGATCTACACAACCTCTTCCCTTCCTAAAGCCTCCCTGTTCTTCTCCAACTAATTTCTCTGTTCTTTCTCTAACTCTGTCAATAAGTATCCTACCATACACTTTTCCTATTTTACTAAGAAGACAAATGCCCCCATGATTACCACACACTTCTTTTTCCCCTTTTCCTTTGTACAAGGGAATAATTATACCTGACTTCCAATCCTTCGGGACTCTACCTTCCTCCCAGGCCAATCTGCACATCTTCCACATCCATTCTACTACTATCTCTCCCCCATGCTTCAGCATTACACCACACACTCCATCAATTCCTGGGGCTTTCCCCTATTTAACTTTCTTCATTGCTTGCACAACTTCTATCCTACTGATTTCTTCCTGTCTTCTCACCTCCCTCCTTCTCCCAGCCATTCCCCAGCCACTTATACTCGCATTACTTCCATCCTCTATGTTCAACAATTCCTTAAAGTGTTCTCTCCATCTGCTCACTTTTTCTCCCTTCTCCACTAGTAATCTACCATTTTTATCTTTCACTCCCCTGCTAACCTCACTGCCACCCTGTCTTACTCTCTTCACCTCTTTCCAGAACATCTTCTTACAGTCCCTCCACTTTACACTCAAATTCCTTCCAAATTCCTCATCCACTCTCTTCTTACTCTCTCTTACTAATCTTTTCACCTCTCTCTTTGTTTCTACATACAACTCTCTCTTCCGCCTCTCAGCCTCTTCCACCCCCTACTTCACATCCATTCATTGTATGCTTTCTTCTTTTGTGCCACAGCCTGTCTCACCTCTTCAGTCCACCACGCTGTTCCTTGCACTCCCCTCCGTCTTCTCTTCCTCCCACACACCACATCACATGCTGCACATCTTCTGTAAATATCCTGCACACACCTTCCACGTCCCCCATCTGCTCCAATTCATATTTGCCCAATCGTTCCTCCACTTCTCTCTTATACTCTGCCTTTTTCTCATCCTCTTGTAACCTTTCCACTCTCCTTGCAACTACTCCTTCCTCTCGTCTTTCCCTTCTTCTATTCCTCCATCTTACTTGTATCCTAATTCTGGCCACCACCAAGTAGTGGTCAGAAAGTCCACTCCCCCAACCTCTATAAACTCTTGCATCCATTACACATCTTCGCATCCTTTCATCCACACACACATAATCAATCATTGCTTTCCTTTCATTCAGTTCACCATCCACCCTTCTCCTCACTCGCCATGTATACCTGTGGATCATTTTATGCCTGAAGAGGGTATTGGCTATCACCAACCCCCTCCCAGCACAAATGTCCACTAACGCACTGCCATTCTCATCTATCGCAGCAGGCACACCCCACTCACCAACTATTCCATCCACCTTCACATTCTCTACTTTACCATTCATATCACCGATCAAACACACTCTCTCATTCCTTCCAAACTTTTCCATGCACACTTCCACATTTGTCCAGAACTCTTCTCTCACTCTGCTAGCACGATTTTGCGTTGGCGCATACACACACACAATCGCCCACATTTGTATTCCAACTTTCATCTTTACACACACACACACACACACACACACACACACACACACATATATATATATATATATATATATATATATATATATATATATATATATATATATATATATATATATATAATGTCATAAACGGACTTTGTAACTCCTTTGTAGAGAAGTTATATATATATATTAGACTTGTGGACGAGCGGTTATTATACTTGAGTAGCTTTGTAAGTAGATAATCTTCTTTCCCATTTGTCATGTAGTGACAGGAGAGGTAAAGAATAGTATGGGACTATTTTTATTTGTCTTGGAAATATTAACAAGTCTCTCACTCACGAGTGAGTATGAGTAGAGTCCCTGTCTCCCTGTCTCGCTCTCTCTCTCTCTCTCTCTCTCTCTCTCAAGTTGCTAAGCCCTTCTCCCTGCGACCTGTCTGTTCTATGGCTCGCTTCCTTCTCAGCTCTCTTTCCTAAATTCTGGTGAAACAGGAGTCGTATCACGTGTGTTCCCTGTGATTGGAAAGTTCTAGAAGCCTGTGTGTGAGTATGTGTGTATGTGTGTGTAAGGTCACTAGGTGCTGTCGTGTGCCTATAAAGCATTCCTTGAGTTAGGAGTGTGTAAGCATGTTTAGCATTGCTCGATTCTTGCAGACACAGTACCTTCTCATCATCTGACTTCCTGATTCTATCTGTCTCTCTATCTATCTATTTATCTATCTATCTATTATGATTTGTAAATATAATATGGAGTCCTAACATATATATATATATATATATATATATATATATATATATATATATATATATATATATATATATATATATGTATATATATGTCCCCTACAGTGACGTATTTCTCCGTTTTATTTTTCCCACCTTCAGGCAGTTTTATTTTGATTATGGGAAGTTAATTGTGGTTTATAGGCTATTGAAGGTTGTATCATTTCCCTTTGGCCTGAAAATTTCCCAGGTAAAATTGTCTGGAAATTACAAGAATAAAGTTGATAAGACGTTTTCGGGCTAAAGGGGATATATATATATATATATATATATATATATATATATATATATATATATATATATATATATATATATATATATATATATATATATATATCATTTCCTGTGGCACCCCACGGGATGCATAGGTCCTCAATGAACTCTCTTCACCAATATTTGTCTCTTGCCATCTCCTTCAGGTCCCACCAACACTCCTCTCCTGCTTGTTTTTTCATTGTCCTTAACCAGGTTTCCCTCGGCCTACCTCTACCTCTTCTCCCTCTAGCAGTCCACTCTGGCACATCCTGTATTAAACTCTCTCTCTCTCTCTCTCTCTCTCTCTCTCTCTATCTATATATATATATATATATATATATATATATATATATATATATATATATATATATATATTGTTACGGAACAGAGAAAGATAATGTACACTTTAAGTGAGAATACGAAGAGTCACTACTGTCCCGTAAAGTTCCAGGTTCAAAACAAAAGAGTTAGGTAAAATTACAAGTTAAAGTTTAATGCTTAAATTAACAACAAAACATTCAGGACTCATAAGGATAATGTAATGGCAAAAACAGGTTAAATATATGGTTAACTGCAATAGCCTCTATTAACACGAAATTAGCAAGAGTAAATTTTATCTAAGTCAGCCCTGATAAAATGAGATACCAGATAATACTCAGTGAATGCCAGATAAATAATTACAGATACAAACTATTATCAAAAATGACTGACATAAAGAACCCCACACGAATTACAAAAACTTCACTAGGCCTACAAATTAAACTTATGCTATACAGTACAAGAAAAAATGCAACAACAGTTATACTCAAATTACACACAGCTGCTAGATGGTTGGAGACTTCTTGAGCACTCACAATAATAATATCTGTACAGGGGAGGACAGAGATGTGAACAAAATGAGGAGCAGATCTAAGTGGCCATGATGCAGAGACTGAGCTCATTATATAGGGGCCAGCAGAGCCTGATACAACTTGTAAGCAGGACGCGCAAATGAAGCCATGGGGACAAAGAGCTGATAATCCCGCTCTAAGCAACAGAGAGAACGACTTACTCTACTATAACGGTAGAAGGGGGGGACTGAGGCAGAACACGCTCGTGATCAAACATGCAGCAACTGTGCGTTAAAATTACACAAAGGATGATGAAATCATAGGCTATGTAACACCTCCCCACAAAAAGAAAAAAGAAATTTACAAGGGAAATTTCTTATTACTCTAAAACAATCTGTACATGGCATTACAGAACATGCAAATGTCTTTCCTAATGTTACAAAACATGAGATCTCCCTAGCACGTTCAGTCATAGGTACTTGCCAGTATCCCTTTAACAAATCAAACTTACTTATGTACCTAGCCTTTCCGATCTTGTCTATGCAATCTTCCACACGAGGGAGAGGGTAAGTGTCTGTTTTGGTTATCTGATTAACACGTCTGTAGTCAATGCAAAGCCGCTGTGACCCACCTGGCTTAGGGACCAGAGTGACAGGAGAACTCCACTCGCTCTGACAGGGCTCAATCATCTTGTGGTCCAACAGGTAGCCAAGCTCCTTCTGGATGAGAGGAACTTTCACTGGGTTCACACGGTAAGGAGGCAATTTAATTGGCTTTGCGTCTCCAACATCGACATCATGCATCAACACAGTGGTTCTTCCTGGAGTGGCACGGAACACTTGCGGGTACTCCTGCAGTAATACCGAAAACTCCTGCCTTTCCTTGGGTGGTAGATGAGAAAGCTTAGTCTGGAGATCATTCATGATATCAGGATTCTTCCCCAAACTATCACTCAGGCTCATACTGCATGGGAGAGCTTCACTTGCAGACTCGGGTGGAACAGCTACAGTGCAGACTGGATTATTTTCGTCCCGCCTGTGATATAACTTTAGCATGTTGATGTGACATAGTTGCTTGCTCTTTCTACGATCTGGTGTGGCGATGACATAGCTGACATCACTGAGTTTCTTCTCCACGAAATAAGGGCCACTAAACTTGGCTTGAAGAGGTTGCCCATGAACTGGTAGCAGAATCAAAACCTGATCTCCTGGCTGAAAGTGGCGTAACCTGGACTTCTTATCATACCAAGTCTTCATCTTCTCCTGAGCAGCTCCTAAATTCTCTCTCGCCAGCTGTAAAGCAGTGGACAGCCGTTCTTTGAACTTCATCACATACTCCAGCAGGTTGACGTCATCTTCCTCCGACAGCCAGCATTCCTTGAGTAGCTTAAGGGGTCCTCTTACTTCATGGCCAAACAGTAGTTCAAAAGGTGAGAAGCCCAGTGATTCATTTGGAGATTCTCTTGCAGCAAACACAACGAATGGAAGACCTTTATCCCAGTCTTTCTGATGTTCCAAACAGTATTTCTTGAACATCGATTTGAGTATTTGATGATATCTCTCCAACGCTCCTTGGGTCTGGGGATGGTAAGCTGAAGACGTGATCTGGGAGATGCCCAACTCTTTCAGCGACTGCTTGAAAACATTTGACATGAAATTACTTCCTCGGTCTGACTGTACCTCCTTGGGCAGACCAAACTTTGTGAAGAACCCTAGCATTTCCTTAACCACGTTCTTTGCTGAGATGTTTCTAAGTGGAATGGCTTCAGGATAACGAGTAGCCATGTCAATCATGGTCAACACATAAGAAAATCCTGAAGAAGTCTTAGGAAGAGGGCCCACAATATCCACAAACACACGGGTGAAAGGCGCCTCAAAAGGAGGAATGGGAACTAGAGGTGCAACCTTTTCGGTCTGATTACACTTCCCCACAACTTGACAGGTGTGACAAGACTTACAATACCAGGAAACATCCCTGAAGATACCTGGCCAGTAGAAGTGTTTCAAAATGCGTGCCACAGTCTTCCTCACTCCAAGGTGTCCTGCCAAACTGGAATCATGAGCCACTCTAATGATATCCTGCCTACAAACACGAGGGATGACGACTTGATGTACAACCTCCCATTCACAGTCGGCTGATGCTGTTGGGGGTCTCCACTTCCTCATAAGTACTCCTGACTTTACATAATAACAAGTAGAAGCACCGGCTGACTCTTCTTCACTGTAAGCAGAGTTAGCTAGACCTTTCAACTCAGGGTCAGCAACCTGCAACTCAACCAACTCTTGACGAGACAAATTATCAACACTACGGGGTACTGCCTCATCTGGTGAATGGTCCAAATTAGCAAGAAAAGTGTCAGCTAGGATAACATCATCATCATCATCATCCTCTAAATCACCAGTAACTTTAGACTTAGCCCTAGTGACAGCACATGCAGGGAACACATCAGGGACATCACAATCCCGGGACACAGCCACTGGCTCACTAGACAACTGAGGAGCTGGACACACTTGACTTCCACCAATATCATTTCCAAGTAAGAAAGTTACACCTGACATTGGGAGTGTCTCAACCAACCCAACCATAACAGAACCATTAACAAAACCAGACTCTAAATTCACTCTGCACAGAGGAACAGAGAAGTAATTATTCCCTACACCTTGTAAGATTACAGTTTCATCAGAGGAATTAACATTAGAGCCTAGAACACTGGTCAGCATAAGGGATTGGCAAGCACCTGTATCACGATATATTTGAACTGATTTCCTGTCATTACTGTCCAGAGGACTGACAAAACCATCAGACAGGAAATTAGCACATGAACTCTTGAGAGTGTCACCCACGTTACTGCTCAAAAGAGGAGCTCCATCATGAGAATTTAAGTTACCCCTCAAAGCAGGTTCAGTTAACTCAGTTAAAGAATTCTGGGAACTCTCAAGAGTGGACACTAGACCAATTGACTGAATATTTAAAGACTCCTTTTTGTTCACATCACGCTGTCTCCTGAAACATCTCTCCGTAGTATGACCAAGCTTACTACAATAAGTACATTTACTTTTCTGAAATCTAGAGGTGAAGCTGGTATTTACTTCCTGAGAAACATCATCCTTATTGTCTTTCCTGTTACCTGTACTCTGAGTAGAGGCAACGTACTTACTCTCAGCTTTCCCTTTTTCTTTAGAATATCTCTTGTGAGTGAGAACATACTCATCAGCTAAAACTGCAGCATCAGACAAATTATCTATCCTTTTCTCATCAAGATATAGGCTTACATCTTTATAAATACACCTTTTGAAATCCTCCAGCAAAATCATCTGCTTAAATTTACCAAAATCAGAATCCACATTCTTAGAATTTAACCACTGCTCTAACAAATCTTCTTTGATTTTTGCATACTCAACATGGGATTGCTTATCTTGCTTATAAGTTGTCCTAAATTTTACTCTATAAGCTTCAGGAACAAGCTCATAGGCCTTAAGAATCAAGCTCTTAACTACATCATAATTATCAGATTGATCCTGAGGCAAAGATGCATAAGTTACTTGAGCTTTACCGGTGAGAACAGTTTGAAGGAGTACTGGCCAATACTCCTTAGGCCAATTAAAACCTGTAGCTACCCTCTCAAACAACTGAAAATACTTTGTTAAATCAGATTCATGAAAAGGAGGGACAAGTTTAACATTTTTAGCCACATCAAAATCATCAGAGCTAGATGATCCAGTTCCACCTTGTTTCATGCGATACTCATGGTCTGCCTGAATCCTGGCAAGTTCAACTTGTGCCTGAGCCTGTATCTGTGCCTCTTCAATACGAGCCTGAGATTCCGCCTGCTTAGCATTTGCCTGAAATTCAGCTTCTTTAGCACGAGCCTCCTGCAGAGCTAGCTGTAACTTAGCTAATTCAATCTGCGTTTGCTCATTTGGAGGAGTTACATTAAACAAGCTTTTATTAATCATGCCAACAATTTGATCCTTAGAATGATGAGAGTGAACTGCAATTCCCAATTGTTGAGCAACAAGCTTAAGTTCATTCTTTGTTCTGTTTTCTATATCACACACTGTTTGCACATTTGACAAAAAATCTTTGGCTTCATCAAGTGTAGAAATAGTAGCCATCATGAATATATCACAGTCACAAAATATCAAACAATATCCTCATGATAATATCCTGAATATCCTGATATGAGGTCGCCAAATTTATGTTACGGAACAGAGAAAGATAATGTACACTTTAAGTGAGAATACGAAGAGTCACTACTGTCCCGTAAAGTTCCAGGTTCAAAACAAAAGAGTTAGGTAAAATTACAAGTTAAAGTTTAATGCTTAAATTAACAACAAAACATTCAGGACTCATAAGGATAATGTAATGGCAAAAACAGGTTAAATATATGGTTAACTGCAATAGCCTCTATTAACACGAAATTAGCAAGAGTAAATTTTATCTAAGTCAGCCCTGATAAAATGAGATACCAGATAATACTCAGTGAATGCCAGATAAATAATTACAGATACAAACTATTATCAAAAATGACTGACATAAAGAACCCCACACGAATTACAAAAACTTCACTAGGCCTACAAATTAAACTTATGCTATACAGTACAAGAAAAAATGCAACAACAGTTATACTCAAATTACACACAGCTGCTAGATGGTTGGAGACTTCTTGAGCACTCACAATAATAATATCTGTACAGGAGGACAGAGATGTGAACAAAATGAGGAGCAGATCTAAGTGGCCATGATGCAGAGACTGAGCTCATTATATAGGGGCCAGCAGAGCCTGATACAACTTGTAAGCAGGACGCGCAAATGAAGCCATGGGGACAAAGAGCTGATAATCCCGCTCTAAGCAACAGAGAGAACGACTTACTCTACTATAACGGTAGAAGGGGGGACTGAGGCAGAACACGCTCGTGATCAAACATGCAGCAACTGTGCGTTAAAATTACACAAAGGATGATGAAATCATAGGCTATGTAACAATATATATATATATATATATATATATATATATATATATATATATATATATATATATATATATATATATATATATCATCATCATCATCATCATTAGCCATAGCTACTCCACTGCTGAACAAAGGCCTCCCCCAACCTTTTCCACGAATTATTTGACTGAGCCAATCTTTACCACGTTTTCCCTGCAAATTTCTCTATCTCATCTCTCATTCTCTTGTCTGGCCTTTTTTTGCTACGCTTACAATCTCTTGGTCCAGTCAGTCAGCCTCTTGCTCCATCAGTTATCCCTTATTCTTGCTATATGGCCTGCCCACCTCCATTCCTGTTCTTTTATAACTTCTATAATATCTTTGACTTTAGTCTGCTCTCTCACCGAAGTTGATCTTTTCCTGTCTCTTAAAGATGTTCCCAACATTGTCCTTTCCATTACTCTCTAAAACGGATTAATTTATTTTCCATTGATTTTGTCATAGCTGGAATGATACATTCGTTATATACTTTTCGTTTCATACAAACAAGCAAGCTACTTTTCATAATGTCCCTATGTTTACCGAAAGCTTTCCATACAATTGTGTCTTTATTTCGCTATCATGATCTTTCGTTAATTTTAGTATTTGTCCCAAGTAGTTGTACTCCTCAACTTCTTCAAGAATTTCATCTCTTATTTTGATAACGCTCTTTGGAGTTTGTGGATTAAACATTACTTTTACTCCGGTTCATCTGCAGTCCTAATTTCAGACTTTCTCTGTTCAGGTCATTTAACATTTCTTGCCTCTGCTGTTTCTGAGATTAGGACAATGTCATCTGCAAATGTTAAATGGTTTAGCTTTTCTCCGTCTATGTTCACTCGTTTGTGTTCCCAGTCTAGCTTTCTGAAAATATTTTCTAGGCATGCTGTAAATAATTTTGGTGAAATTGTATCTCCCTGAAGCACGCCCTTCTCAGTCTTTATTTTTTCCCGAGTCCTTATGTAATTTAACTGTAGCAGTTCCCTCTTTATACATGTTTTCGAGCAGTTCTACAATGTTCTCATTCACTCCTTGTTCTCGCAATGAATATATAATTGCTATGTGCTCCACTGAATCAAAAGCCTTTTCGTAATCAACACAACCTAAGCACAGTGGTTTATTATATTATGTAGTTTCCTCAATTAGCTGATTCACTCTGTGTAGATGATCAGTGGTCGAATACCCGCTTCGGAATCCTGCCTGTTCACGAGGTTGGTTTTCCTCCAAAATTGTTGTTATTCTGTTCGTAAGGATTTTAGTGAAGAGTTTTTAAGTGACCTATAATAAGCTAATGGATCGACAGTTACTAAGATCTTTTGAGTTACCCTTTTTTTAAGAGTAAACTAACTATTGCATTACGCCATGTTTTGGGAATTTTCTTCTGTTTTAAACATTGGGTAAATAAGTGAGCAAGCCTATTTTGTACTTCTACTCCTGCATCCAACAGTACATCTGTTACTATTCCATCTTCTCCCGAAGCCTTCCCTCTGTTCATATTTTTAGGACAAATATTTACTTCGTCTGATGTTACCTGAGGTATTTCACTTGTGTCAACTGAGAAGTTGCTATTGGTACTACTGTCTTTGATGCATACAATTCTTTGTAAAATTCTTCAACTCTCTTCACCATCTTATCTGCATTTAATGATTTCACTGTTTTTTTTTTTTTCTTCTTCTTTCAGTGATGTCGTTTGTTGCTTTCCTAGTGCCATTTTACTTCGAACCTGTTTCAGACTTTTTCCATTTTTGATGTTTTCTTTGATCTGATCCATGTTTCTCTTTCTTTTTTCTTCTCTTTGTCTTTTGTTGAAAAGCTTATTTAATTCCGCTCGTTCTATTTCGTGTTTCTTTTTTTACTTTCATTTCCTTTCGTTTTTTCATAAACTCGAGTGTCTTTTCTGAATATTTCTTGGCTTTGATTGTATTACGTTTTCCTACTACCTCTGTTGATTCTCTTAGCACTTTTGTTAGTCTGTCATTCAGCTCATCAATGTCACATTCAGCATTACTTAGAGCCTGAAATCTGTTCTTTATTTCCAACTGAAAGGCTGCCTTGTTTTCGTTTACTATTATTGGGCATATCTTTTTATCTTTAATCATCTTCTTTCTTTCACTTCTGAAATTGAATCTGGCTGTGCAACCCGCCATTCTGTGATCATCACCTATATTTACTTTGTTGATAACTGTGACATTTGTGATCGTGTTATTCGTATCTGCTATATTGGAGTCGATTTCATTCTTTGTTTCTCCATTTGGGCTTCTTCAGGTCCACTTCCTCCCTGTTCTTTTGTGAAAGAATGTGCTCATTATTCTCATGTTAAACATTTCAGCAAAATTTACCAGCATTTCTCCTCGTTCATTCCATTCTTCCACTCCAAATTTTCCCATACATGCTTCTCCATTTCTCGACTTCCCAACTTTTGCAGTGAAGTCTCCCATGAGTATAGTATATGTTGCCTTTTCTTCTTAAAAAATGTGGGAGATGTCATCATAGAATGTTTCTATTTCTTCATCTGGGCTTTGAGAATTTCGTGCATATACCTGTATTACTTTCAGCTTTTATTTTTTGCACAGTCTAATGACAACAAATGCCGATCTGTTAGATACACTGCTGACTTTAGCAATGTTGTGTGCAAGATTTCTGTTAATTAGAAATCTTACACCACTAACTCTTTCATTTTCCCTTTCTTTGTAGTAAAATATGTGGTTGCTGTCTTCGAACTGAATTACTTTTTCTTCTTTTCTGTGGATATTGTATATCCCAGCTAATGTTTTCCAGTTTAGTCATTAGGTTATCAAGTTTGTAATCTTCTGTGAGGCTTCTTATATTGTATGCATAAATCATTAAGGAATTCAATTTGTTTGATATCCAAGAGTCTAATTTTCCAACACAGTGCCTACTCACTTTCCGTGGCACACTGCCTGTAAGCACAGAAGGCAGTGTGGTTGGACCTTTAGTAGACGATGATCCAACAGGAACGTCCGTCAAAGCATTTGCAATACACACATACACACACACACACACACACACACACACACACATATATATATATATATATATATATATATATATATATACTTGGTAGGTAGGGGTGATCACCATCCACTCACTTGATGTAGTGCTGCTCTCGGGTGTCTGCCCTTTCCTCTCCTCCATCCTTCTTTCCATCCATCCTCTTCTGTCTCTCATTCCTTCATTCTTTCCTCTTTCTTCTGCCTGCGGGTGACTTTACACTCCCTCTTGTGTCTCTCCTTCATTCTTTCCTCTTCCTTCTGCCTGTGGGTGACTCTACACTGAGTGGCAAGCCAAATGGTTTCCTGTACATCAGGAAACCATTTACTACGCTGGGTGGTAACCATAGAACCAAATTTTGGCTCCTGGTGGTTTAATGGGTAATAAAGGTGCTCCAGTCGGATTGAACCGGTGAAGGTTTATATCTAAGGGGTGGTTGGGGTTTATTGCTCACGTAATGCCACTCAGGGATGAGTGAGGCTGATCACTCTCATCTTAAATGCCAGGACCAACTTTCCTAGCCCCGGGCTCCTACGCTCCTCATGGGGCAACATAGGATTAGATGATGATGATATATATATATATATATATATATATATATATATATATATATATATATATATATATATATATATATATATATGTATATATATAAATTGTAGGTGTGACTCGATATGATGTCCAATCTTTTCAAAATTAAGATAATATATAATTTGGCGCATCAAAATATTACACTACTTAGGTGCTAGTTTGTATAACCTGGTGGCTGCTGTCCCAAAGACTGCAATGGTCCGTGCACCCCTCACCTCGAGTGTACCACGAGTTTCTGTACACAGCCTGGGGAGCAAATGCTGTAGGAACTGGTACAGGCTGGGAAGGTGCCTTCTGAGGAGTGTGACAAGGGAGAAAGTGATCATGAACCTTGCACTAAGAGGTCTCATTGTTTTTGGATGTTTTTGCAGCAGGAGGCGATGGTTCACTGCTGACATCAGTAGTGTGTTCCATGGAGCGTTTGATGGAGGTGGAACCCTGGGTAAATAATGGGAGACTACGGGATAAGGCAGCCTGGAGGTCGCTGTGACTGCAGTAAGTGTGGATCCCTGGTGTCTCTGAAGGTCAAATGGGGGCCAAGCTTCCTCAGACGAGACGTTGTCGTCACTGAGTGCTACCTGTCGGTCGACCTCATGATCAGTGAGGGTGGCAGGTCCAGGGTATTCCTTATTGTCCTAATAGCGTAGTGTTATGGTGTTGGCAATACCTTCACCAGTGGACTGAAGATGGTGCATGTGCTCGGGCAGAGTGGCATTGCCATGACAACACTGCACGTCACGCTTCTCGCACTGTGCATGTGCAGACACTAGAAATTCCAACCGGAGGGGACTGCCCAGGTGTATGGGTATTAATATAAAAAATACAAAGTCCAAAAACCCTTAAATTACCAGGTGACACTATACTAAGGACTACGTCTTACTAGAGCTCTCTGCCAAGGCTGGAGGGTGGCAGCTTCCTAGATCTTTCAGAATTTCGTAATAATCGGGACAGCTTTCTCACGGGCTTGTTTACTTGCTGCAATCGCCATCTATCCAACACCCATATAGACCTGGAGCTTTGTTGGTTGGTAAATCGTCTTGGATGGATTTTACTTAATAATTTGTATCTTAAGTCGAGCAGTTTCCGGGTAGTCGAGTTTTAGTACAATGATTTTCTGACTGACTTCCTCTAGGGCAGAATTTGTGGCAAACGAACTAGCAAGGATGTTTGTTCTTCCACGTGGGTTATTTATAATCTTTACATCTGAAGATTTTAGTGGGCGAATGGATGATGACTCATAAAAAATTATTATTGAATAAAACTGAGAGTTGACAGGAGTATTGTATAGTCATTAGGCATATTTAATAGCTTGGATGCTTGGTTCTGCAAAAAAAAGTTTGATTTAGTGAAATTTAACTCTGCTTTCACATGGTTTCTAGCAATCATAACGTGACTATGAGTTTTACATGTTTCGTTACTTAAAGTAAAAGTTTTATGTTAAGGACTTTTGGGTAGTTACTCTGGCACACTTGCTGTCAAACCATTTTGGGGAGTCCAATCTTTAAGTAAATTGTTGACTGGGAAAGAACCATTCCATACCAGCTTGTGTTAACTCATTAAATATGGGACTGGGTAGAAATGATATCAGTAGAGAAGAGACTGCCATGGAATATCAGCAAGGTAATTTCAAAATCCATTCCAGTCTGTCCTATCAATGTGTCAACTGGTAACTCTGGTTCAGAACGGGGAGATCTGGGGCAACTAACTAATGAGGCTTTGAGACTGTGGTTGGAAGATACAAGTGATGACAGTACCTCTGTCCAGTACTGATTTGGGTTATTTGTCAGGAGGTGGTCCAAGAGACTGGTCCTCAGGTCAGGATTAACTGGGTTTCTGGTTGGTTGTTTCATCAATTGCGTGAGATTAAACGATTCTGCAAACAATTCACATTCTAGACCAGTATCATCAGTCCTGGCAGAATGCAGTAACCATTCTACATTATGAGCAGTACAGTCACCCAAAACGGTCATTTCAGTGGTAAGGGCGAGATTAAGATTGGTCAACTGTGTGGGTATGGAGTCAAGCACGCCGGTTCTGAAGAAGCACTGGGGGTGCGATAAACTATATAGGTATATTTAGTATTATTTAAGTATTTTAGTCTGTATAATGAACAAAGTTAGATGGTGAAATTCAAAATATTGTCAACTGCATTTTCTGACATAACAAGTGCCACCCATGTTATGGAAGTTTGTGAGGAGATGGTAACCAGGAAAAGTAAATAGGGATATGTTAATAGAGGGAGAGATTTGGGTTTCTGTGAGGAATAGGACTAAATGGGATGCAGATTGGAGGCAAAAGTGGACAGAATTAAGATTTGTACTAAGAGCACGGATGTTAATACGAGTATAAGGCCAAACTCTCACTTCTCCTCTGATGAACTTGAGTGTTTGCAAGAACCACTGACGGCACAGTCACATGACTGTGACCAGGAGGGCCATATGCCGCCAACCGTACCAGGCCAGAGGTGGGAATCTGAGATACCACCAAATTTGCGGATATAATTGCAGCGGCCATTGCTATGAGGGAATGGAAATAGAAGATGTGATGTCTAATGTGCATGTAGTTTGGTGTCGGCAGTTGGAGGTAGAGGTATTATGAGAGTATGCTGGCCTGCTCTCTGCGTTAATGAAAACACTGAAAATGTTCAGTAAGGGGAGATGGTCAGGAACAGGTCCTGAGGGCTAGTGAAGCAGGAGCTTCAGTTCTCCCTGTCATTATCTTGCAGTCTACCTTGAGAGTACCGCCCTGTTCGACTGGTTTTACAGTCTACTTCCATTACTATTACGACTGTATGATTAATGGTTTCTATTTTAAATGCAAAATTAGTCACTTAAGATATTGTTCATCCCATCCTGCAATGTTGGCTTTATATGGTTTAGGTTCTACAGATGGTATGTGTTGTTACCGAAACAATAGCCAATATTATAAAGATGATGATGCTGTCTACTCATTTCCAGGTATTCCCTTTCATTATTCGACTGGTTTTTCCACACAACAAATCTGTAGCTGATATACGGATAGATAGATATAGAACTAGATATAGACCCATCGACAGATGGATATGTAGTGTCAAAAGGTGAAATAGGTCGCTACTTGTCAAAAGGGGAATTTAAAAGACAGTTTTTGCCTAATAAAATTAAAGTCTTTAATTTTACCTTTATTCTGGCTTACGTCGCTGTCTGTCTGAAATCGAGAAGTTTATAAACTTTCTTTTCTCACAGTACTCAGCAAGAGATAATCACGCATGGATGCTAAATTAATAGGTACTATTTGCCTCTAGAGATGGACCCTGCCCCCTGACAATTAATAACCTGGAAATTAGGAATACTAAACCAGGCCCTTGCTTTCGCCTCTCCTAGCTTATGCAACGGTTTTATTACGAATTAATATGAAATAGCTGGTTTAACTACCAGTTGTGAATATTATCAAGAAAAGCGTGTGCAAGCTGGGGCAAAGTGAATTAAGAACAATTTGGAAAAGTAAAACAAGGTTTGCATTTAATCAAGCCCAAAAGAAAAGCAGTGAATTTACTGATTAATACAGAATGAATGCTTACCTTACAAGAGAACTTAAGCATGTAAAGTCACTCACTCGCGCAATAAAGCTACCTAACACTCTTAAATCTAGAAAACAGAAAGAAATTAATGTTAAATGGATAGGTATGGTGTCACGGAGCTGTAAGAAGACGGGGTTGATCTGCTGACTTCCGTTGGAGTAGCGCTGCTCTGTCGACGTCTGTCTCTCAGGTCTGCCTCAGATTCAGTGGGAAGATACAGGGTCACAGAAATACTAGAAGACTGGGAAATCTGCCACTAAGACACCGCCAAGACGCCAGGGCTAGTCTCCGGGGATTACAGCTACCTTGCATTGCCCTGGGAACATGTCCATCTCTCGTGGCTGCTGGCCTCTAAAGCTTAGTTCACACACTGGCGAAAAGATCAGATTGGCGGATGAAGTAATAAATGGCAAATTTTAATTTTGCAGCTTTTCACATCTTGTTGCACAAAAATTGTAACCTCATCGCTTGATGCTGTACATTTATTTTTTTCCTGTTATTGCAAGTATTCGTCCCTTTTCGCGGAGGCTCCAGAAATTTTCTGCCCAGCTAGATATTTTTGCCACTCCACTACGAAATTGAAACGAGGTCATTGTACGCACAAATGTTGCAGTTAATGTGCAGCGATTTTGCACATGTTGCAAAAATTTTGCAATGAATTCCTCTCGATTTTGTGCAAACACCCGCAATAAAACTGCGAATTCACTGCAAAAATTCCGCAAAATGTAAGAGACAGGAACAATTTAGTGCAAAATTAAGGCAAAATACTGCGATGCTTACGAAATTTGCTCATTTTTTGTACGAAACTAATGCAATATAACTGCGACAGCTCCGTGAAAACAAGCCCCCCAGTGGGGCCATGCTCTGTCAGAGAAAAATACAACCTCATCAGACTTCGAGCGAGCAACATGTCAGATACTACCACAGGATTACCATATACTGGACTACCAGACATCAGGTCAGCACCCGCACTGGCACTGCCTTGATATGCCTGATAACTCGGTTGAATTTCTGCAGGTACAATGCCAGCCGAGTTAATGGGACTGGACAGTTAAGGGCTCGTCATGCAGGAATCATTGGCCAACAGGCAAGACATCAGGTCTACGCCCACAATGTCTCTGCCCTTGACATACCTGACAATGAGGCTGAATTGCTGCAGGCACAATGCCCACTGAGTTAATAATGCATCAGCAGTCTTAGTGGAACTGAGACTAATAAGTGGCATATGTACTATTTCCAAAATGAACTTTGTTCCATACAAATAGTAATATTATTTCTTGATGCCATCTACAACTGCCAAAAGTTCCTTTTCATCTATACTGTATTTTCTCTCACCTGGTTTTAATTTACTGCCATGATACACCACTGGAAAAATTCCACTTTTGGATTCTTGCATTAGCACGGCACCTACTCCATCTTGTGAAGCATCTGTGTGTAGAATGAAATGTTCACTAGAATCAAGCAGCTGCAAACTAGGTTCTTTACACAGTATATTCTTGAGAGTGGCAAAAGACTTATCCAGCACTTCTCCCCATTCGATGGCATTTGGAGCATATTTCTTTAGTGTCTCGTAATATGGCTGGACAATGATAGCAAAGTTAGGAATAAAGCCTCTGTAATACTCCACCAAACCGAGGAATGCCCAAACTGTTTTCTTGTATACGGGCCCCGGGGCTTGCCTAACTTTCCTGAACTTGTAGCCTTAACACCCGCAGCTGTTGTTTTCAACAATGCTTCCTAGGAATTCCACCTTGCTGTGTAAAACTTTATACTTACTGGAGATAACAGTCATGTTGAAACTCCGGAGTCTACTGAAAACTACTTCCAGGAGTCTGAGGTGTTCCTCTAGTATGGCCGAATGAGTTAGAACGTCGTCAACGAACATTTCTACTCCTATAATGTCATGGAGTACTTGTCTCATAGTTCGACTGAATACTGCTGGACAGTTGGTAAGGTCAAATGGAAGGACTTTATACTGATACAGCTCTCTTGGTGTAGCAAAAGCAGTGAACTGACGATAGTCAGGGTGAAGGGGTATTTGGAAAAAACCCTTAGCCAAGTCAAGCTTAGTGAAGTATCAGGACCTTGCCAGTTTAGAAAAAATTGCAGCATGGTTACTCACTGGTTCTGCATCAATCTTAGTAATGGCATTAGGCCTTCTATAGTCACCACAAATCCTGTCTTCTCCATTCTTCTTACAAACTACTACCATTGGACTGCGGCAGGGAGATGAAGACTTTTCAATAATGCCTGCAGCTTTCATGTCAGCAATTTCCTTCTCTGTTGCATCGAGAACTCGCATGGGAATCGGATATGGCTCAACTTTTGTGCGAGTATTGCTGGGCAACTCATTATTGTGACACTCAACCTTTGCAAGTCTAGGTTGTCAAAGAAGATATCTGCATATCAACAAAGCAGGGATCGTATGGCACTCTGGTCTCCCATTCCCAAGTCAATATAGACTAGAATGTCCTTGACAGCCTCTTCCTGACGGGACTGAATGGTTAAGGGCTATTCTTCCTGGTCATCAGCTGAGATCACTGCATGTCCCAATGTCTTCAGGAGGCTGGTCATTGCCGTCGACTACTTGTACACCAGTCTCCTAGGGGTTTGACATGATAGGCCTTCAACATGTTAATCTGGAACCTTTTACGAAGATTCCTCATCTGAATTACGTAGTTGAGGTCTGAAACGCACTCTACTACATCACATGGAACCTTCCACTGTGCAAACAACTTGTTCTGGGCAGTAGGGAGTAATAATAAGCATTTGTCACCTTGCATGAATTTCTGAAACTTTGCTTTCTAATCATAATAAACTTTCTGAACCTTATGCACCTTGATCAATTATTCCTTAGCTAACTCGCACCTCGACTGAAGGCGATCAGCTAAATCCAGGATGTAAGCAGGTGGTCTTGACTTCAGGATCGGGTACTTCTTCATCCCATAACTCACGAAGGCTTGAAGTGGTCCACGAACCGACCTTCCGTACACCAGTTCAATAGGTGAGAACTTCAAAGAATGTTGTGGGGCTTCTAGGTCAGCATAAGAAGAGGGTCAATAAGCTGAGCCATTCTTTGAGTTGTTCGGTAGCCATGCAGTTTAACATCTTCTTGAGAGACCCGTCAACCTCTCAAACAACCCGTTACACATAGGATGGTAGTGCCTAGTTCTCAAACCTCTGATAGACAACAACCTGGATACTTCAATCATCAGCGCAGAAGTAACATGTGAACTACTGTTTCTTAAGACATCCTTGGGGATACCTACTCTGCAAAACACCTCAGCCAACGCCTCGGCAACAATGACAGCTACGGCTTCAGGCCACCGTGCACTAAAATCAATGTTAGTGAGGATATACTTAGATCCATCACATGACCTAGGAGGGACTGGCCCAACAATGTCAACTGCTACTTTTTCAAATGGCTCATATATTTTAGGCATGGGTTTCAATGGTCCAGGAAGGACACGTCCCCGATCAGCAGTATGTTGACACACATCACAGGAATGCACAACCCTACTTATTTCCTGTTCCATTCTTGGCCAGGAAAAGACAGCATGGATACCGTCAAAAGTTTTCTTTTGGCCCATGTGACCTCCCAGCACTGAGACAAACTGCAGTAGAACATCGCCCGGGGGTGTTTGTAGCTGTTGCTGTTGCTGGCACACTCTCCTGTCCAGGACTTCTGTTTTACAACAGATGGCTTTTTTTCTTATTATTTATTTATATATTTATTTTTCTTTTTTTCATATCCTTTATCTATTTCTATTGTTCCTTTCTCATATTTAGTGTTATACTCCTTCTTTTCAGTATTTCTTCTACAGTTTCTGCCACTTTAACTATATCATTTTCTTGAATTGTTCCATTTATTGTTTCCTTCACTATTATGTTCTCAGTTATGTCTTCATATGCCTTACAATGAAACAGATGAAGTTGCGTTTCTTCTTCCTCCTTGCATAATTCACATAATAAATTTTGTTCATATTTATTTTTGTAGTTTACCTTAACATCAAGCATGCTCATTCTTAGCATAATTATAACTTTTGTTTTTCATTCAGCTTTTCTAAATATTCTATTTCCTGCTCTGCTGCTTCTTTAATTTTGTTTCCTCGTCTCATTTCAGCTATAATTTCTTCTCTATTCTTTTCTTGTACCCTCTTATCATTTTCTTTGCCTCAGTTTGTTCCATATTTGTTATACTTTCTGTAATATTATATAACCTTTTCAGATCTTGTATTTCTTCTTCGTATTCTCCCTCATTTTCCTCACTAAGCCGTTTCATTTGTACTTCCATTGCATCCTCATTTCTGTAGTTTAGCTCGATATAATATTCTAATTTTCTTGTATTTCTCTTATGTTCCATTTTCATTTATTTTGTTTCATATAGTAGGGCACATTTTGGTGTTGTTCTTGGTAATTTTAACAGTTTTGTTAAATACTTTGTTTGGATGTCATTAACCTCTTTTCTTTCTTTTTCTTTTATTTTTTTCCAAATTTCTGCTCCAAACAAGAGTGCTGGTGTTACACATGTGTCAGTTTTAATCCTATTTTCTCCCTACGTGTCAAGTGGGGTTGGTGGAGGATTAGTGCCCCTCCCTGTAAAATAGTTAACGCTAAGCCCTTGGCCACCCCGTTTGGGATACATGGCGTCTGGCAATGAATGAATGAATGAACTGTACTAAGCTTCATTTCCTTTTTATTTATTATACTGATACTTTCATTCTTTGCTACCTTTGCTTTATTAATTCTGTTCGTGACACACGGTACAGCTGTCCTCATTTATGAAGGAACTTGGCTTGACCTCCCTGTAAATGTTTAATCACATTACCCTCCAGTTTCTTACTAGAGCAAGTGTTAGGTCAGACTGTTGTTCTTGGACAACACTTGCTTATGAATTAGGTGTTGCAGCATTGCAATGGTCAATGCGATGACACGGTATAGAGCCTTGGCCATTGCTTGTATTACTGCAGCAACTGAGGTTTGAATAGCAACGTCTACAGCTCAACTATTATTGATGTCACTGCTCCCTATAATAAGGTCAAACAGAGGTTCTGGCAGGACGGGTGCCGGAGAAATGTGCACGGAGCGAGGGTCTCTGCGGCCTGACAGTAGCATCATCTAGGGGGAGGACAGTGAGGGGCGCTCGGCCCCCCCTAAGCTTTCTGAGGGGGCCTCCAAATCAACTACAATTAATGAAAAAAAGTATAAGGTTAAAGTCGTGATATAAAAAAATAATTTGCATTTAGCCTCAATACATTTTGAGTGAAATATAGCGTGTGTGTGTGTGTGTGTGTGTGTGTGTGTGTGTGTGTGTGTGTGTGTGTGTTCTTACCTACCTAATTGTTCTTACCTAATTGTATCTTTACAGGAATGAGTCAAGCTCGTACTGTCCTGTGTCTTAAACCATATTTATCGTACATATCCTTAAATTTGTGAATTGTTTTGGCACACACTATTTCATTCGGTAGTGCATTCCATTGATCGATTGCTCTGTTTGGGAAACTGAATTTCCTTACGTCTTTATCACCTCTCTTCTTACGCAGTTTTTTGCAGTGTCCTCTTGCTGATGCTTCTCCATATGTTAAGTAATCATTTATGTCTATTTTCTCCTTCCCTGATATGCACTATTATAGCATTATCATGTCACCTCTTTTCCTTCTCTCCTGTAGTGTTGGTAGATTCAGTTTATTTAGTCTTTCTTCGTAGCTTAGGTCCCTTAAGCTTGGTATCCATCTTGTAGCGGCCCTTTGAACTTTTTCAATCTTGTCTATGTGCTTTTTGAGATGAGGACTCCAGACTATTGATGCATATTCCGGGGTTGGACTAATGAATGATGTTATTATCCTTCTTAGCATGTCTTCATTTATGTATGTGAATGCTATTCTCATATTTGCAAGCAGTATATACATGTTCCGTACCTTCTTGCTGATGTGGTCAGCCGGAGATAGTCTGTTATTGATAATCACACCTAGGTCTTTCTCTCTTTCTGATGTGTATAGGGTTTTATTTCCTAACTTATAATCCCAATCAGGTCTTTTTCCACTTTTACCGAACTTGATTACATGACAATTGTCCACATTGAATTCCATTTGCCATGTACTACTCCATTCATGAAGTATATTTAATTCTTCTTGTAGCTCTTTACAAGAGTCTGTGTTAGTAATTCTCCTTTGTATTTTTGCATCATCTGCAGACATATTCAGATAGCTCTCATTTCTAGTGTTACTGTTTATATCATTTATATACACTAAAAATATGATTGGTGCCAGCACTGAACCCTGTGGTACTCCACTAGTCACTTCTTTTCATGATGAGTAGTTTCTTCTTAGTACTATTCTCATTTCTCTTTTTATGAGAAAGTCTTGCATCCAACAAAACAGTTTGCCTCGAATTCCTCCTTGATGGTACAGTTTCCATAAAAGTCTTTGGTGTGGTACTGTGTCAAAAGCTTTCTTGAAATCTAAATAGATACTGTCCACCCATCCTTCCCTTTCCTGTATCGTGTTTGTTACTCTGTCATAGTAGCTCAACAGATTAGTAACACATGATTTTCCTTTTCTGAAACCAAACTGCCTTTCTGTTATCATACTGTGTTCTTCTAGATGATTTACCCAAGCTTTTCTTATAAGCTTTTCTAATACCTTGCTTACAACACTGGTCAGTGATACTGGTCGGTAGATGAGTGGATTTTGTCTATTTCCTTTCTTGAATAAGGGGACAATATTTGCTTTTTTCCAAATATCAGGTAGTTTACCTTGACTCAAGGATTTCTTGAAAATTAAAAATAATGGTTTACTTAACTCCTTTGCATATTCTCGTAGTACCCAACATGAAATTTCATCAGGACCACTTCCTTTTCCTCTGTCTAATCTACTTAACTACTCCTGTATTACTTTTTCTGCTATTTGTATATCTGGTAGTATGTGTGGACATGCATGTTCCACATAGTCGCTCTCAAAATTTTTTTCTTCTGTAAAAACTAATTGGAAATTCTTTTTTAGTGCTTCACAAATATCTTTCTCTTGTGTATAAGTGATTCCCTCGTCCGTAATGGATTGTATTATATCTTTTTCTTTAGTTTTGCTTCTGATATAGCTGTAAAACAGCTTTGGTTGATCACTACTTTTTTTTATTATATCCTCCTCAAACTGTTTTTGGGTTTCCCTCCTTATTCTTGTATAATCGTTTCTTGCCTGTTTGTAATTATTATACGCCCTTCCACTCTTATGTCTTCTGTATCTATTCCACAACAAATATCTTCTTTCTTTTGATTTTTTACATTCTGTATTGAACCATTTCTGCATTTTCTTATCTGCTTCTTTGTGCTGTGGGATGTACTTCTGGACTCCTATTTCATAAAATTCACAGAATTTTTTATATACAGCATTTAAATCTTGTCCTCTAAGCTCATTTTCCCAATCAACTTTTAAGAAATACTTCTTTAGGTCTTGATAATTTCCCTTTTTATAGTTTAGGCTCTTTTTGTCATTGCCGTTTACTATGTCATATGCTATCCTGAAGTTGCAATTTAGTACTGCATGATCGCTTTTGCCGAGTGGAGGGTGATATATTAAACTGTCAATATCATTTTCTTGCCTAGTAAATATTAGATCTAGCACTGAAGGTACATCAAGTCCTCTTTTTCTGGTGGTTTCCCTCACATGTTGCGTTAGGAAGAACTCTTGTACGAGATCCAGGAGTTTTTGGTCCGAACAGCTTTCTTGGCTAATTATATCTAGAGTATTCCAATTTATATTTGTATTGTAATCCCCAGTTAGTATTATTCTTTCTGATTTCTCTTCCATTTTATCTAGTAATGATCTTAAACTCTGAATTGTACTCTCTGCCAGGTTCTCATATTCATCTCTTTCCCATGTGTTTGATCTGGGTGGCATGTACAAATTGGCTACAATTACTTTACCTTCAGATGTGTTGATCTCTACTGCAATCAGTTCTACTTGTGATGGTATATCTAGTTTTATTTCATTGACTTTTAGATTTTTCTTTATTAATATTATAATTCCTCCTCCTTTTTTTAAATTTCTGTCTCTTCTCCATATATTGTATTCCTCTAAGTTTAGTATGTCATTGGATATCCTTGGTGTTAATTTTGTTTCAGTTAGGCATATTATTTGTGGTTCATTTTCTCTGACATAATCATTTATCTCTAGTAATTTAGATACCATTCCGTTCACACTTGAGTACATCAACTTTATCATCTTGTTTATATACTTGTCATGACTTGGTTCTACTACCTTCCTCCTTTTTATTCCATCCTGTTTATGTACCACTTTCGTACCTGTAATCCTATTACTTTGTAAAAAATTTTCTTCTTGTCCTCTTCTGATCTTCCCTCATTTTTTGTTTTTGCTTCCTCCCTTTTCTCTTTCAGTAATTCCAGTTCCTCTTGTGTTAGGCATCTTTTTATCCATACATTTTTGAACTCCTCTTTTTCCATAAGATTCTTTGCATTTTTTAGTATCTCTTCCACAGTGTTTACACTCACGATAGTCACCTTTAGAGGTCTTGTCTTGCTTTTCTCATATTTCCCTAACCTTTTGTGTTCTTCTATGTCTTTAGTACAGATTTCCTCTGATACTTCTTTCAGTAAGCTCATTACATTTGCCATCTCCTTTTTGTCTCTTGTGATCTTGTTTTTTACTTCTTCCTCTTCTATACCAGTGATTACTATAGATTTGTTTATATCTACTGAATCTCTGACTAACTTCGGATTGTTTTGGATTATTCTTTTCACTTCCTTTTTAATGCTTTTTTCCTTCTCCCTTGTTTCTAAGTCTTTCTTTACTTTCACCATTTCAGCATACGTGGTTTCCACATCATTTTTGTAGCTTTGCACAGCTTCATTTACCTGTGTTATCTTCTCCTCAATATCACTGCTCTGGTCAATAAGACTGCTTACTTGCCTAATTGTCTCTGTGTCATTTTTGAACTCTTCCATAACACTCTCGTGATTGACTACTGTACTTGCCATTTCACTCATTTTCTTCCTAAGTGTACTCAATTCCACTGTTAGTTCACTGATGGTTGTGTCTTTCTTATTGGCCTCTCTTCCTAGTTTTTCTATTTCTTCCTTTTGCAAGTGCATCTGCTTCTTTATTTCATCAATTTCATTTTTGAAAGCCATTTCTAGTTTGTTTACACGTTCAACCAGTCTATTGTGAGTCTCCATTTCAACCAGTTCTTGGTAGAAATCATCATTTTGCTTTTTACCTTTATCCCTTTTCTTTTCCAAATTTGCTTTACTAAAGTATGTATCCATTTGTAATACTAAAAGTGCAGAGTATGTACTTACAATCCCCGTGTTGTTGTAGTCTAAACAAACCTCAGATGACTCAGCGTATTTTTGGTCTTGGTTCTCTTTCATATTTCAGGAGGTTGGTAGCAGCTTTACCGGTAGTAGTAGCAGCAGCAACTCGAGTCCAATGTCACAGGCCCAGTGGCAGCAGCAGCACCAACCGGCAACTGGATCACCAACCAACCCCAGCGACAGCAGCAGCAGTGACAGCAACAGTCCTAGTAGCAGCACCACCACCTTTTGCTGGCTTCATAGGGCTGCAGTTCAAGCTGTTTTACAGTTCTGAAGGGCGCAGATCTTAATAAGCCATGGTTTCCTTACGCTGATCTTCTGGTTGCTTATAAAGACTCCAGCATCCATGCGTCGGCCTTGTTCACCCGATGCCAACTCTCCGTGCTGCTCGATTTCTTGCAGCCTGTCTGTTCAGTCAGTGTGTGTGTGTGTGTGTGTGTGTGTGTGTGTGTGTGTGTGTGTGTGTGTGTGTGTCTTTACCTAATTGTGATGTACAAGAAATGAACTACAGTCGTGGGGTCCCGTCTCTGTTTCTCAATAAGTCAAATTTTGCTTTAAACTCGTTAAGTTTTTAGACTGGACAGTCTCTTTGTCCAGGCTATTCCACAGGTCTGTGCATCTGTAAGGAAAACTATATTTCTTGATATCCTTCAAGCAGCTTGGCTTCTTTAGTTTCATTCAGTGTCCTCTTGTTACTCTCTCATCCCATACAAACAGATCTTCTCTGTCAATTTTATCGACTCCCATCATGGTCCTGAACATTTCAGTCATGTCGCCCCTCTCTCTCCTTTCCTCTAAGGAAGGCAAATCCAGCTTTTCCAGCCTCTCTCTGTACGACAGATCTGCCAGACTGGGGACCATCTTGGTTGCTGTTCTTTGTATTCTCTCAATTTTGTTTATATCTTCCATTTTGTTTGGGGACCACATTACTGCTGCATATTCTAACCTGGGGCGGATCATGGCCACTATCAATTTTTTCATCATCTCCTCATCCATGTAATGATATGCTACTCTTATGTTAGTCAAGAGTTTATACGTTTCTCTAACTGTCTTGTTAATGTGTTTTTCAGGTGACAAACTATCTTGGACCGGCACCCCCAAATCTTTCTCTTCTCTCGTTTTTGTGGCGCGCACGTGCGTGCGTGTGTGTGTGTGTGTGTGTGTTTTATGCGAGGAAGAAGGAACCAAAGGCTACGAGCCCGCAAAACAGTTCCTTGTAAGAAAAAAAAATACAAAAGAAAGCCAAATTCAAGATATGTTCATTTCGAGATGCCTGGACACACTGCGCTTGAAAGACTGGAGATCATAGGAAGTAGGAAATACAGACAGAGGGAGACAGTTTCAGAGTTGACCTGTTGCATAAATGAAGGATTGGGAGTAACGGTTAACTCTTGCATTAGAGAGTTGGACAGAAAAAGGATGAGAGTTTATTGCTAGACGGGTGCATAGTCGTAGAGGTGGAGGGATGCAAGCAGACACTTCAGAGGAGCAATGACCATGGAAGTAGCGATAGAAAAGAAATAAAAAGATAGTGCGGTGAAGAGAAAGAGGGTGAAGGGAGGCAGTAAGAGGAGCAGAGTTGAGACGAAATGCCTTACTCCACCCTATTAAGAAAAGCTGTATGTGGGGAGCCTCCCCACACATGAGTTGTGCTCCATACAGGGGCGAAAAAATCCCGTGTATAAAGTCAACAACTGTGCAGGAGTAAAGAAGGTAAGGAGTCGGCTTAGCACACCTAATCTCTTGGAAGCAGATTTTACCAGAGATGTAATATGATCTTCCCAAGATAAATCCCGAGTGAATGAAACCCCAAGCATTTTCAAGAATGATGCTGGATTGAGCTAGATATTATTAAATTTTAATGGATACTCCTGTGGAAGATTCTGTCAGGTTGATAGGTGTAAAAACTGAGTCTTAGATGCATTAAATACAACAAGATTATTTTTACCACAGTCAGAGATACAGGCCAAGTCAGACATTAGGAGTGCCTTAGCCTCATCCCTTGACTGTTGAAGTAACTGCTGGGATGGACGTTGCAGGAACCGAATGGAAAGGTGAAGGGTGAAATCATCAGCGTACGAGTGGACAGGGTTAGATGTACAGCTTAGAAGATAATTGATGAATAAAAGAGAGTTGGTGATAGGACAGAGCCCTGAGGAACACCACTGTTAATAGATCTTGGCGAAGAATGATGGCCATCTACAACAGCAGCAATAGAACGACCAGAAAGGAAGCTGTAGATGAAGGCACAGATGGAAGGATAGAAACCGTAAAAGGGCAGTTTGGAAATTAAAGATTTGTGCCAGACTCGATCAAAAGCCTTTGAGATGTCAAGTGCAATGGCAAAGCTTTCGCCAAAGTCCCGAAAGGAGGATGACCAGGAGTCTGAAAGGTAGGTGAGAAGATCGCCAGTTGAGCGTCCCTGATGAAACCCATACTGATGATCAGAAAGGAGGTTGTGATAGGAAAGATGCTTTAAAATTTTTCTGTTAAGAATAGACTCAAAAACTTTTGAGACACAGGATGTCAAAGCAATTGGACGATAGTTAGAGGGTTGGGAATGGTCACCCTTCTTTGGAACTGGCTGAATGAGAGCAAACTTCCAGCAAGAAGGAAAGGTACAAGTCGAAAGACAAAGGCGAAAGAGTTTACCTAGGCAGGGTGTAAGGACAGAAGCAGAGTTCTTGAGGACAACAGGAGAGACTCCATCAGGCCCATATGCCTTGTTAGTACTGAGGCCAGCGATGGCAAAAAATACATTAGCTGAAGAAATTTAAATGTCAGCCATGAGGAAGTCAGAGGGGGGAAGTGATGGAGGAACAGCACCAGAATCGTCTAAGGTGGAATTGGAGGAGAAAGTCTGAGAGAAGAGATCTGCTTTATCAGTAGAAGAAAGAGCTACACAGCCATCAGAGTAGAAAAGAGGAGGGAAGGATGATGAGGTAAAGTTGTTAGAAAGGTTTTTGGCAAGGTGCCAGAAG
Source organism: Coenobita brevimanus (assembly GCF_032717465.1). Classification (NCBI taxonomy): domain Eukaryota; kingdom Metazoa; phylum Arthropoda; class Malacostraca; order Decapoda; family Coenobitidae; genus Coenobita; species Coenobita brevimanus. Next base: position 14,616,682 of record NC_137064.1, on the reverse strand, counting down.
GAGCAGGAAGAATTTGAGTTGGAGAGTTGAGAGCATTTAGTGCAGATGAAATTATTTTTAGCAAAGCGAAGAACAGACTTAGCATGATTTCGGGCAGAAACATAAAAAAGATGGGATTCTGGGATGGATTGGCGCTGGTACCTTTTATAGGCCCTCTCCTTGTTGTGGACAGCATTAGAACAAGCGTGATTAAACCAAGACTTTCTTGCATTAGTCAAAGGATATGAGAAAGGAATGTATGCTTCCATGCCTGAGAGAATAACCTCTGGAATGCGCAAGGCACACTCAGATGGCTTCCGACCATGGAAGCAAATAGGACAATTTAAGGTAATAAGGTTGTGATCGGAGGAGCCCAATGGAGAGGAAAGATTAACAGTGTAAGCAGAAGGATTAGTTGTAAGGAAGAGATCAAGTATGTTGGAGCTCTCTCCAAGGTGGTCAGGGATACAGGTAGGGTGCTGTACAAGCTGCTCTAGGCCATTAAGGATAGAAAAGATGTAGGCTTGTTAACCAGGTGGATCAGTGAGAGGAGAGGAGGCCAATGATGGTGGTGAACATTGAAATCTCCTAGAATGGAGATTTCAGAGAAAGGAAAAGTGGATAGAATGTGTTCCATCGCAGAAGTAAGATAGTTGAATAGTTTTTGATAGTCAGTAGAATTAGGGGATAAGTAAATAGCGTAGATATATTTAGTCAGAGAATGACAGGAAAGACGAAGCCAGAGAGTAGAGAATTCAGAAGAATCAAGTTCAGGAACATGAAAGCAAGACAAGTCATTGCATACATATACACAACAGCCACCTTTGGCTTTGAAATGAGTATAGAGAATGCGGGAGGATACAGAAAAGGGTTTGCTGTCAGTGGCCTCAGACAGCTGAGTCTTGGTTAGAAAGAGAAGATGAGGTTTAGAAGAGGAGAGGTGATGTACAACAGAAAGTTAGAGGAAAGGCTGTGAATGTTGCAGAAATGAAGAAGAAGCGAGTCAGAGAGTGGTTCCAGGCAACTCACAGAGTCGTCACCGGGAGAGGGGCGGATGGTAGGGGCATTTGTGGTCCCCCCCCTGGGGACTCCAAGGCAAAGTCTAAGTGCGCAATTTTTTTTTTAAATTTAGAAAAGGAAGTGTAGTGTGTACTGTGCATATAGTCTGGTGTAGACAGTTAGAAAAATATGTAATAGAGCGTGCTGGCCTGCTCTCTGTGTTACTGAAACACTGAAAAAATTCAGCAAAGAGGGATGGTCAGGAACTAGTCCCGAGGGCTGATGATATGGGAGCTCCAGCCCTCCCTGTCATCAGCTTTCCACCCACCTTGGAAGTACCGCCCTGCTCGAATGGTGTGTGTGTGTGTGTGTGTGTGTGTGTGTGTGTGTGTGTGGCGTGTGTATGTGTGTGTGTGTGTGTGTGTGTGTGTGTGTGTGTGTGTGTGTGTGTGTGTGTGTGTGTGTGTGTGTGTGTGTGTGTGTGTGTGTGTGTGTGTGTGTGTGTGTGTGTGTGTGTGTGTGTGTGTGTGTGTGTGTGTGTGTGTGTGCGCGTGTGTTTTCTTACCTAATCGTTCTTACCTAATTGTATCTTTACCGGAATGAGTCAGGCTCGTGGTGTCCCGTGTATTAAAACATTTTTATCATCTATCTATCTATTGCCAGATGCCATAATCCCGTAAGGGGTGGCCATTTGACTTTGAGTTATGGAGGGGCACTAACCCTCCACCAACCCACTTTCTGACACATAGGGAGCACGTATGATTTGGTTATATGGTTACCACCCAGCGTTGTAAATGGTTTCTTGGCTTACAGGAAACCATTTGGCTTGTCACTCAATGTAAAGCCACCTGTAAGGGAAAGAAAAGCAATAAGAAGTGACAGGAAAGATGGGAGAAATAGGAAAAGAGGAGGACAGGCACAGAAAAAGAATGATAAAGGCTAAGGAAGAAGTAGCAGCACTACATCAAGAGAGTGGATGATGGTCGCCACCACCTACCACCAATTTTTATCATACATATCCTTAAATTTATGAATAGTTTTGGCCCACACTATTTCATTCGGTAGTGCATTCCACTGATCAATTGCCCTATTTGGGAAACTGATTCTCCTTACGCCTCTATCGCCTCCCTTTTTATGTAATTTTTTGCAGTGTCCTCTTGCTGATGCTTCCCCATAGGTTATGTAGTCAGTTATGTCTATTTTCTCTTTGCCCGAGATGCATTTATATAGCATAATCACGTCTCCTCTTTTCATTCTCTCCAGTAGTGTTGGTAGATTCAGTTTTTCTAGTCTTTCTTCGTAGCTTAGATCCCTTAAGCTTGGTACCCATCTTGTAGCTGCCCTTAGTACTTTTTCAATCTTATCTATGTGTTTTTTGAGATACGGATTCTAGACTACTGATGCATACTCCAGGGCTGGTCGCGGATTCACTAAGCATTTAAGGCGCCGGATCCCCTACCGGTGCCTAAAGATACGGTGCTGAGGCAGAATCAGTCATTCACTAAGCATGGGCGCCGCCATCTTGCACCGAGATCTGGCGCCTGAAGTTAAGCGCTTGGGGGACATACCTTAATCTACATCACAACCCGGAGTCAGTGTGTTTATCAAGTATGCAACCTCTCGGCCTACCGTTTGCCTTTGGCCCTCTTCACTTCTAATCAACGTCGTAAAAGAAGAAATTGAACAGACAGAAAGATAAAAGATGTGCCATAATCGTTTTTAGTGCTGCTAAGAATTCTGGCAATACTTATTTCTTTGCAAGGTAATATGAATGTGTCAAAAATAAACATGCCACCGGAGTCTCCACTGGGGCCGCTTGGGCAGTCAGCTGCTGATGTTTACTGTACAGCGATGGAGCTTGTGGCTATGTATTTAGCTCACCGACATTTATGTCGTGAGAAAAGGTTCAGAGACCCATTAGACTGTCTCCATATGACTGATGAGCATTTGCAACGGTATTATAGGTTTCCACGACATGAAATCAGACTTTTGGCAGTTCATGGGTTGATAATGGATGTGCTAAAAAATGACGGTTTGATATACTAAGGTGATTAAACTTATATGAGGAAATAATTTTATTTCAGACATGGCAGTGGAATTAAAGGTGTTAAATAAACCTAACAAACATTACCTAAACAAAGCCTATGCGATACAAACCATTTCATGGATCAATATACTGGATAAGGTAACAAGGAAAATCAAAAGGAATGACTTCATTAACAATATGAATGTTCAACATTAGACCAAACAAAATTATTACTGATTGATGGGATAAATTTTATCCTTTGGGATACAGGAAATTTTTCTAAGGTAATTGCTTACAATACCAAATGATTCTTAGTCATCAATGCCAAAAACATAACCCACCTCCCTCCCCCCCAAAAAAAAGGAAATGACTTCTTAGTTTTAGACTTTTACGATCAGGCTAACCAAAGTGTTATAATCAAACCCTACCTCTACCAGTAACGCCTAATGAATGGGTTAGGTTTGTTTGATACGGTAAATTAGAACAAACAGCTTACTTCCTCACAGGTACTATGCAACTAACAATATTTTTTTTTTTTTTTTTTTTTTTGATACCTAAAGTTTTCTTTGCCTGTCGCATTGCCTTGGCTGCCTTCCCCTAACTTGTGATCTGAAATCAAGAGATTTCTTCCTCACTTCATTGCTCTCTCTTTTCACTCTGCTAACACTATTCACCCTATAGGTAATAGTTTCCCACGCTAGCATCTTTGCTTTCTTGTAATGTTTGTGTCTAGTGAGGAAAAAAAAATGTTTTTGTTTTGGAGACCATTCATCAAAACTAAGAGGGTGAATATTTTCTTTATTGTCGTTTCCTAATTTTTTTTGGGTCCATTTGATATATATATTTTTTCTCTAGTTCATCTGAGTGTTTTGAGGCCTCATTTGATGTGCAAAATGAATAATAACCATTATATGACTATGACAATATGATCGGAAATATTAGTAGGCTAATTGTGGAAGGAAACAGCCTACTCTAAGTGTTTAACTAAACCTAACCTAACCTAGCTTAACTGTACCTAATAATTTAATCAACCCTAACCTAACCTAACCTAATCTAACCTAATCTAACCCAACCCAACCTATCCTAACCTAACCTAACCCAGCATCCAGTTGGGAAGTTGGGAAAAGAAATCCACCTTTCAGTATGTTGAGCAAGATTCGGTAATATTCATTTCCACACAATAAAACGCATACAGGCATACACTATATGATATCACAAATTCACTGGGTATGGTAAGATAGCGCGCTAAAGAAACGGCTAGTAAAGGAAATAAATACCACTGAGAGTTCGTCACTAGAAAGGGTAGGACGTTTCTCGTTTTGTTCTGTTGGACTTAGAGTTTTTTATTTCCATTATATATTTCGCTAACTGAAAATATGCCAAGTTAGTTTGTAATGTAACTTCCTTCTGTTGGGCTGAGGACTACTCTGTGTGTTGTGCATGCTCTCCCCTCTGCGCTTGTGTTTACATTAGGGAGACAAACAGCTGATGTGAGGGTTCGCTCCGTGATTGGTTGATCGTGACAAAGCCTCACTTGTAAGATTCTCTGTCATTGGCTGAGCAGAAATCAGCTGATGACGGCCGATTTAATGCACGTACAACTTACGTCCGTGGTACGGCGCCGTAAAAAAATTTAGTGAATACCAAACTCTGTTGAGAGATACGGCTCCACAGGAGTGCGTAATCTGAGGTGCCGATCTTGCTCGTGGTTCGATGAATGACGTTCTTATCTTTCTCAGCGTATCTTCATTTATACATGTGAATGCAATTCTTATATTAGCATATAATGTATACATGTTACATACCTTCTCACTGATGTGGTCAGCTGGAGATAGTCTGTTAATGATAATCACTCCTAGGTCCTTCTCCTTTTCTGGTATATGTAGGGTTGATCTTCCTAACTTCTGGTCTTTTCTCGCTTTTCCACACTTAATACATGACTCTTGTCCACATTAAATTCTATTTGCCATGTCTTGCACTCTTCATGAAGCTTATTCCTCTCGCAGCAGCTGCAAGAATCAGTGTTAGTAATTTTCTTTTGTATTTTTGCATCATCCGCAAACATAGATAGCTTCCATTTCCAGTGTTACTGTCTATGCAATTTATATATACTAAAAGCATAATTGGTGCCAACACTGAGCCATGTGGAACTTCACTAGTCACTTCCCTCCATGATGAGTAATTTCCCCTTAATACTGTTCTGAGAAAATCCTACATCCAACAGTACAGATTGCCTTGGATATCACCTTGATGGTACAGTTTTCATAAAAGTCTTTGGTGCGGTACTCTCAAATGCTTTCTTAAAATCTAGATAGATACTGTCCACCCATTCTTCTCTTTCCTGTAATGCTTCTGTAACTCTATCATAGTAGCTTAATAGATTAGTAACACATGATTTTCCCTTTCTAAAACCGAACTGCCTTTCTGTTATCATACTGTGTTCTTCTAGATGGTTTACCCAAACTTTTCTTATCAGCTTTTCCAGTGTCTTACAACACTGGCAATTAATACTGGTCGGTAGTTTAGTGGATTCTATCTATTCCCTTTCTTAAATAGGGGAACAATGTTTGCTTTCTTCCAAATATCAGGTAATTTACTTTGACCTAAGGACTCCTTGAATATTAAATGCAATGGTCTGCTTAAATCTTCTGCAAATTCATGTAGCACCCAACCTGAAATTTCGTCAGGACCATTTGTGTGTGTGTGTGTGTGTGTGTGTGTGTGTGTGTGTGTGTGTGTGTGTGTGTGAGTAATAGTCACAATAATTTACTAGGTATAATAAAGGATGTCAATGTAACTTATATTCCTAACCTGCTGTTCAGTTAACTTTAGTATCGAGCTGCCCTTTTTTATTATATTTTGGCTGTCTCAGGAAGTACATACCTGTAGGTAGAAATCTTAAGAGTTCATTTAGATCAGTGGTTCCCAAAGTGGGCGGTGATCCAGAAAGATCCAGTGGGACGGTGAGGTACGGTGAGACCGTGGGGAAAAAGGGCACAGTAGGGGGTGGCAGGATGGCATCAGAACCAAGTAAACATTCTTATTTTTAAATAATCTATATGACAAAATCTAAGTCACAAACACTTTAGTGATATGTATGCTTTCCAAAAAAAAAAAAAAAAAAAAAAAATTGTACACGAAAGCATGGTTTTATTTTATTTTGTGGTTCGAAGTCAGAGATTAATGTTCGAACGTTTGCCAGTGCTAGATTATCCATTAGTATGTGTGTGTCAGGAAGTATGTGGTTTAATAAATATTTACGTACAGTATATGTATTTGTTTACTGCTTTAATTCCCTAAATATAGCTTTGCATGTGGCTTCAAAATGCTTGCTCGCCACCCTACTCATGTATGGAGGTGGAGTAGGGGGGCCTCCTAAATAGCCTATGCGCCCCAAGTAAAATTGAAATGACGCCCTTGGGGGCCGACACTGTCAAATTTTGAAAGCCTAGCTTGAGTGTCAGTACTTCAAGCTCGTACTAACGTGTCTCACGCTTGGCACTTTCATGCTTTCGCTCTCTCACGCTCCTCACGCTGTTCACACTCGTGCTCGCGCTGAATTTTATACTCTTCACGGGCCTAACTCTTGCACTGTAGGACATACTGTTTAATATCCTGGGGATCAATAAGCCCCATATCTCTGGCTTCCAGTATAAACATTAAATAGGTTAGAAGCCATGGTGCTAACTCCAACTAAGACTGACTGAACTAAAGAAAAATACTGGAAAGAAAATCAGGAAGCCGCAGCCTAAGGGAAATAACATCTGAGAAAAAAAGAATTATATATGAGGTGTGCTGTTTCACAGTCGAATGCCAGTGATTCAAAATTAAGAATATAGGCACAGTCTTGTGGTGACCAGTTTAATCTAATTAAATTAATAAAGGAAAAGAAATCCATAAACTAACAGGGGAAGAATTTCACAACAATTAATAAACAGTAACCACCAGTAAGCTAGTGCTTATAAACTTTAATGGTTATAACTAATAAGTGGCTATTAGTGAGTTTGTTATTTCGTAAATATCTTATCTTTAAAGCTAGGAATTAATCCCTAAAGTGCTAACAGGATCGATCTGTTCTTTTTCAGGATTGAGCAAGATACTGAATGTGATTGATAGAGGGGCTTTTGGGAATAACTGTGGACACTAGGCTCCGCCTGATTGTGACATATCGATGCCAGCCAGTGAGAACTAAGTCCTGGGTAGGAAGGAGGGAGGATCCGGCCGGTACCCATGGTGGGGGAGGGGGTGATTCCCCCACCGCCCTCTCGCCGTTCCCTCTTCCCCTCCCTCGCCTCTGACCGCTTCCTGCTCCCTCCCTCACCCTCCCCTACCATCCTCCATCATGCCGCCATGGTTCCTCCCCTTTCCTCCCCTCCCTGTCTCCCTGGGGAGGGTTATATCCCCCCTACCACCCTCCACACCCCTGTACTCCCTCTCTGTCCCTATTCCTCCCCTCCCCTTCTTCCCCTTGGGGGGAAGGGGAGGGGAGGAAGAGACGGGGAGGTGATAGGAGTGGGTGACGAAGGTCATGGGATGGGAGGAATGAGGGAGGAGTGGGGTGGGAGTATACAGAAAACGGGAGTTGCGCCGCCTGGAAGCCTAACTTTTTTCAACACTGACGGGATATAGCTGCTGAACCAGTTGGTTTACTGGTTTGCGGCATAAGGTGTGTAAATTCAAGCTTTAAACCTTGGGCACAACACTTTTTACTTCTGGAAGAGTTAAAAAATCGGCTCCTTATACAGATTTTCATGCAGGTGCGGTCGATCATATTGCTTACCCTAGGGGTTAATATCCTGAAAAGAGGTCACCACTTGTAAAAAGAGGAATTTTTAAAGACAGTTTTTGACTTACGAGATTAAAGTCTTAAATTTCAACTGTTAAGTGAGATTTGCCACTAGGTGCTTGAGAAGCTTCTCGGCATTTCACGTACAAGTCAGAGTTGCCAGTTTGCCTGTTGTTTGTGAGCGTAGGTAATTGGTAAGTTATGCATTAATTTTTATGCTCTTTTTCTCTATAATGTTTTATTTAAGTGATTGCTTGTTTAATTACTTAATTCAAGTTCGTATGGTAAATGATTTAGAGTGTTATGTAATGTAAGAAGACTTTGGCATGTTTTGGGCTGTCTCTGAGTTGGTAACTGTGCTCTTTCTCTAGAATACACCAAAAATGTGGGAAAATGTAGAAGTTTCGAGAGTAATGCAAGCTTATATAAGATGGTGTGGAGACTAGAACGAGTTCAGTCGGGTTTCAGTTCAGTTTGAGTAAAGTTTAGTTGGTTCTCAGTTTGAGTGTAGCGCAGTGCTATTAGTGAAGTTTGTGAAGAGTTGCTGGCAAACGTTAAGTGTAATTACTGTCAGTGAAGACTATTATCGGTACTTGTGTAATACGTGAAGTATTGGCAAGCATGAAATGTACTAACAGCGGTGTTGTTAAGCAGTAAGTGGAGCAGCAGTTAGTAAAGCGTGTATAGCTCCAGCACTTGCGAGAACAGTGAAGTTGAAAAGCATTATGTGAAATTACTTGGAAAATAAAGACAGTGAACTTTAAGGAGCCAGTGTTTATTTTCGCCTCAGCTGATCTTGTGTACTGCACACTTAAAGGCTGACCATAGGAAGAACAACTCACTGGGCAATGTCTTCCTCTACTGGACTACTGCTGTTGGAGCCTGTGGCAGTGTGGGGACTGGGACGTAACACTGGTGTCAGGAGTGTGGGATTTATTTCAGGGCTGTAGTGAGTCTAACCTTCGACCTGGAAGCAGAAGGTGTGAAGACAAGGTCTCGAGCTGGGCAGGAGGAGGACATTTCCCTGGCAACAATCGTGAAGCTAATACAGGCACGGAGTGAACGACTAGAGGCACAAAATAAAGAGCTCAGAAACGAACTCAAAGGACAGTTACAGGTCCAAAGTGAAGAATAGAAAGAGCTCAGAATCGAACTCAGAGGACAATTACAGGCACACAAAAAAAAGAACTTAAAGAACAGTTACAAGCACAATGTGTACAACTGCAGACACAGAGTGAAGAACAGAAGGAATGATATGAACAGCTTCAGGAGGCATTACAGGAGCAACAGAGGGAATTACAATTGAGGATGCAAGGACAGCTGGATGCTTTCATGGGGGAAATGAAGAAAGAGCAGCAGCAGTTGAAGGAGGAAATATACGCTGAGCTACAGCAGCAGAAGTGTGAGGTATGCAATAATGTGATGAAGTTCGGACAGCATATATGCGACCAGGTGAAGCATATAGACAGCCAGCTGAAGATTAGCAAGGGAATAGTGACAAAGTGCAGACAGCATGTGGACAACCAGCTGAAGACTAGTGAGGGAATAGTGGTGGAGTGCAGACAGCATGTAGATAACCAGCTGAAGCATGTAGTTGACCATGCGAAGATAATCAGTGAGAAAATTGAGGCTATAGAGAAATATTGCACTGCTGAGCCTCAGGTTAGTGTACAGGGAGCATATGGAAGGAATGGACAGTGGTGAATCTTGATGGATCTCAAGCATCTAAAGGTAGCATTACAGGGTTGAATAATCAGAATGTAGATTTAAGTCCTGGCCTTAGTTATGATGCCCCAGTTTTTAGGCCCCAAACCAGTGAAGTGCATGACTATAATCGAGGGCCAGTTAAAAAGATATCTCAGGAATTTGATGGTAGAGTATCTTGGGAAGCTTACAGTGCACAGTTTGAGTTACTTGCGGATCAGAATGGTTGGGATGATAGGCAGAGGGCAGTGCAGCTTGCTACTAGCCATAAGGGTGCCACAGTGCAGTTCTGGGCCAGATGTCAGTCATGGAAAGGAACAGTTATCAGTCCCTAGTAGAAGTGCTGGAGAGCAGATATGGAACCAGGTACCAGACTGAGGTTTACAGGGCAAGATTCCAGTGCCGTGTACGGACTCAAGGAGAATCCCTACAGCAGTTTCCTCATGACCTGGAGAGTAAGGCATACATGGCACAGCCTGGAGCAGCACCTAATCTGTTGGCTATTCTACTGAGGGACCAGTTCATCGATGCTCTTGATAGTGCAGAGTTGAAAGTGCAAGTGAAGAAGGCAGAACCAAAAAGCATGCAAGAAGCACTAGCCAGGGGCTCTAGAATTTGAGTCCTATGTCAAGTCCAGTACATCCACCTTTCAGGCAGGTCGTAGTGCAGGATTCAAGGAAAGAAAAGGGTAGGTATGTGAAAAGGAAAAATTTAAGGGAAGTTGCTGGTACTGAGAAAAGCCAGGACACAGAAAAGAGGACTGCTACAAGTGGAAGAGGGAACAGGAGAAGACCAGAGGAGGCTGCAGGTTCTGTGGGAAGTTAGGGTACAAGAAGGAAGACTGTCACAAATGGAAGAAGGAACAAGAACAGAGCAGTATAAGAAAATCTTCAGCTGTAACAAAAGCATGTTGGACATGTAGTAAGGTGGGACACTTCAGTTCCGAGTGTTCGAAGAAGAAGAAAAAGGATGATAAGAAGGTTGCAGAAGACCAGAAAGAAGCGGGAAACTAGTGAAGTCTGGTGTGAAGGGGCAACCACCAGCCAGCTCTTCCCAAGTAGCCCCACTACCAAGAAAATGCAAGAGGACAGCAATCGATAGTGTGCGAATAAATGGGAAAGTGTTCCCTGGTGATTGATTCGGCCTCAGAGCAGACTTTTGTGAGGCCTGATGTGTTACATCATCGGTATCTGCCTGAGTCATCAGAACAACTGTGTGGCGTAACTGAGCACTATGTGGAACTGAGGGGACCCCTGGATGTCCAGATTGAAGTGGGAGGGCAAGAGGCTACTATACCAGTCTACGTGGCCAACATGGAGGATCCTTGCCTTCTGGGTCTGTACTACCTTATGTTCATGGGATGTGAGCTGGACTTCTTCTTCATGAAGATGAAGGTTTGGGGAAGATCGGTTCCCGTCACAGCAGTGAAACGTGGAAGTTTTGGTGGCGAGGTGAGGGCGTTTCGTACTACAGTGATACCCCGAAAATCAGAAATGTTGCTCCAGTGTAAGGTGAGTGGCTCTTTTGACAGCTGTATAGGAGTAGTGGAGCCTGATGTACGGTGCAAGACGAAGGCCAGGGTGATGGTGGGGAGAAAGCTCGTGAAAACAGGTGCATATGAAGTACCGGTTGTGGTGGCCAATTTCTCCAGTGAGCCACAGAAGATCAACGAGGGAGAAATTGTGGGACTGTGACAGGCTGTGGACCCTGAGGGGCATCGGAGGAAGGCCTGTAAAAGGAGAATAGTCAAGGAAGACAGGTACGTGCCAGGCCACCTACAAAACCTCTTCCCAAGGATTTGTCAATGCCTGGATGGTTCACAAGTGCTAAAGCTGAGGCAGCTGCTGACAGAATATGCTGATGCCTTTTCCACGGGAGACCTAGACCTGGGGTGCATTGATCAGGTGGAGCATAGTATAGACAACGGGAATCACCGCCTGATTAAACAGCCAGCACAGAGGATGGCGCCAGCCCAGCAGCAAGAAATGGAGATGGTGATGGAGAATCTCCCAAGTCAGGGAGTAATAGAAAAGTCCAGTAGTCCTTGGGCATCAGCAGTGGTTCTGGTGAGGAAAAGGATGGCTCAGTAAGGTGCTGTATAGACTATCAAGCCCTGAATGAAGTGACAGTGAAGGATGCATACCTCTTGCCAAGAATTGATGACACCCTGGACGCTCTATCAGGTGCTAAGTGGTTCACCACCCTAGACTTGATGGCAGGATACCACCAGGTCAAGGTTGCAGAGAAGGACAAAGAGAAGACAGCCTTTTCATATGGGCGGGGTTTATGGCAGTTTAAAGTGATGCCATTTGGCTTATGCAATTCCCCAGCTACTTTTGAACACATGGACCACGTACTTGGAGGCCTGCACTGGCAGACGGCTTTGCTCTATCTGGACGATGTAACTGTGTTTGGACGGACTTTCGACCAGGAACTGGAGAGGTTGTCAGAGGTGTTGAACAGGATCCGTGCAGCACACCTCAAGCTGAACCCCAAGAAATGCTACTTGTTTCAGAAGGAAGTAAAGTACCTGGGACACATTGTAGGTGAAAGTGGTGTCCGTATTGACCCAGAGAAGGTGGCAGCTGTGGGAAACTGGCCAGTTCCAACTTGTGTGAGGGAGCTACGGAGTTTCCTGGGCTTGTGCACCTACTATCGGCGTTTTGTCAAAGACTTTGCAACGATAACTGCACCTCTTCACAAGCTGTTGGGGAAACGGCATAAGTTTGCATGGACAGCAGAGACTCGGAAAGCCTTCGACGAACTCAAGCATGCATTGGCAAGCACTCCAGTATTGCCATACCCAGACCAGAATCAGCCATTTATCTAGGACTGTGGTGCTAGTGACCATGGTATTGGTGGAGTCTTGTCACAGAAGAAGGAAGATAAAGAGTATGTGGTTGCATATTACAGCAAGAAGCTCAGCCCACAGGAGCAGAACTACTGTGTGACCCGTAAGCAGCTCTTGGCAGTGATGAAAAGCCATGATTTTTTCCATCCCTACCTGTATGGGTCAAACTTCATCATCAGGATGGACCATGCGGCACTCAAGTGACTGAAAACGCTATGGAATCTGGAAGGACAATGTGCACGCTGGCTTGGGAAGCTAGACCAACATAATTATGAGGTGCACCACCATCCTGAGTGAATACTTGGCAATGCTGACAGCCTGAGTCATTGGCCTTGTGATCCAGAGTGCCGGCAGTATAGTAAAAAGGAAGATCATAGCAAGAAATGCAGCCGTTGCAGTGACAGGGCCAGAGTCAGATGAAGACCTGAAGAGGATGCAGATTTACAACCAGTGCTAGAGTTGCTGTAGTGGAGTACAGTGCGACCATCAAGGGAAGAAGCTTCCAGGTTAAGCCCTGCCACCAAGAGCTACTGGAGTCAGTGGGACCTTCTTTGTTTAAACAAGGGTCTATTGGAGCATCAGTGGGAGACACCTGATGGCCACAGCAACTATTGGCAACTGGTGGTTCCGAAGAAGATGAGGTCTGAGATCTTGGAGGAGTCTCAAAACCAGATCACTAGTGGCACCTGAGAGTGAGGAAAACTCTAAGTCGGCTGCGACAGAGGTTCTACTGGATTGGCATGCGTCAGGATGTTGAAGAGTGGTGTCGGGCCTGTGATGTGTGCTGTACCAAGAAGGGACTCAAGAAACATGGTTGTGCCCCTCTCCAGCTGTGCCAAGTGGGTGCACCAATGGAAAGAGTCACAGTGGACATTGCTGGACCTTTGCCACTCACTGAGAGAGGAAACCGGTATATATGTGTCGTCATGGACTACTTCACAAAGTGGCCAGAACCCTATGCCATCCCTGATCAAGAGGCTGCGCATGTTGCCCAGGTGTTTTTTTTTCATGCAAGGAAGAAGGAACCAAAGGCCATGAGCCCACAATAAGAGTTCCCTCCAAGAGAAAAACAAAATACAAGAGAGAGCCAAATTCAAGATCCATTCATTTCGAGATGCCTGGACACACTGCGTTTGAAAGACTGGAGATCATAGGCAGCAGGAAATACAGACAGAGGGAGACAGTTCCAGAGTTGACCTGTTGCATAAATGAAGGAATGGGAGTAACGGTTAACTCTTGCATTACAGAGTTGGACAGAAAAGGGATGAGAGTTTGCTGCTAGACGGGTGCTACACACCCGTTGCAGAGGTATTATGCATGCAGACAGTTCAGAGGAGCAGTAACCATTAAAGTAGCGATAGAAAAGAGATAAAGATGCAACAGTGTGGCGGAGAGACAGAGGTTGAAGGGAGTCAGTAAAAGGAGGAGAGTTAATGAGACAAAAAGCCTTTGACTCCACCCTATTGAGAAGAGCTGCATGTGGGGAGCCTCCCCACACATGAGAGTTGTACTCCACACAGGGGAGGATAAAACCTCAGTATAGAGTCAATAATTGTGCAGGGGTAAAGAAAAAACGGAGTCAGCTTAGCACACCCAATCTCTGGGAAGCAGATTTTACAAGAGATGTAATATGATCTTTCCAAGATAAGTCCCGAGTAAATGAAACCCCAAGCATGTTCAAGGATGATGCAGGAATAAGCTGAATATTATTAACCTGCCCCATCCTGACGTTTTCTGGGCAGTGGTACGCCCCAGTCCCAACATTTTTGGACCTTTTTTTTTTTTTTTTTTTTTGTTCAAACATCTGCTTTTGGTGAGAAACATCGAAAATTCATAGAGAAATCGCTCACCTGAGGTTTAAAATACTCGATCTAGGTACGAGTATCTCCTTACCTGACTGGGTTTTCTAACAGGCTGGCACCAAAGAAAACGAGTTCTATGGGAGGGTAACTATTTTATCCACTCATAAACAGTATTTATTTATTTACTTGGTATGAATTTATATGTAGTACAAGAGTATATTGGTTTTCAAACAGTAATATAGGCATTATAAGCATTGTTTCACTTACTAACTCGTCACCATTCATGACTTTTTTTTTTCCCACATTACCTGATCATCATTTCTGACTGTTTCTTCCTCTAATGCTATGTAAACTTTGTCCTCCACATTGTCATCGATTGGGGAATCACTCTGGCCCAGAATGTCTTTATTGGCCAGGTCACTGGTAACAGGTGAATTGCCGAGACAATAGTGTGCAGGGGGGGGGAGAGAGGTTATGCGGTGTGAGGCATTGTCCCTGCTTGGCATCTTGTAGAGGAATAGAGGAAGGTATCCCGTGTATACGTGGCAAAAATCACTCACGAAATCATTCGCGAAAATTGAAAATTGTGCAAATTAGGGACCTTGCAATGTTGCCGCATTAATTCACGTCTCTGGGATGTGAGTGCACATCATGTGAGGACGTGAATTCACGTCTCCGGGACGCGGCGGGTTAAACATTAGTGGGTATACATGCAGAAGATTTTGACGGGTTGATAGGTGTAAGAACTGAGTCTTAGTTGCATTAAAAACAACGAGATTATTTTTACCCCAGTCAGAGATACGAGCCAAGTCAGACATTAGCTGTGCCATAGCCTCATCCCTTGTTTGTTGAAGTAACTGCTGAGATGGTCGTTGCAGGAACCTAATGGAAAGGTGAAGGGTGGAGTCATCACCGTATGAGTGGATAGGGTTAGATGTACAGCTTAGAAGGTCATTGATGAATAAAAGGAAGAGAGTCATTTTGGGATGCCACAAGAGCTACATTTAGACCAGGGTAGAAACTTCGAGTCTGCTGTGTTCCGTGAGTCCTGCAAGTTATTGGAGATCAAGAAGACAAGGACGACCCCACTAAGGCCACAGTCAGATGGGATGGTGGAGAAATTCAATTGGGCCCTGGGACAAGAACTGGCCAAGTACTGTTAACTGCATTGCTGATGGTATAATATATATATATATATATATATATATATATATATATATATATATATATATATGTATATATATATATATATATATATATATATATATATATATATATGTATATATATATATATATATATATATATATATATATATATATATATACAGGGTATAACGCAAGTTTCTGCAAATATTTGTAGAGATGAAAGAATACGTCAGAGTAGAAAATCTATACACATATGCTTTTTAACCCCTACACCGCGGGCATGTTTACCAATGTTTTGCGTGTGCCGCGGGGTTAGTCGGGCTCCGACAGACTCTCAAAAAATATTTGCCAAAAATCAGTTATTAGTTCTAGAATATTAAAATTATATATGCTTATGGCACATACCTTCAGCTTTCTCCTGGAATGTTTGTTGAGCCTTCGTCGGTTATCGTAGGACTTGTGAAGACCTCTGAAGTTGGGTAACGAAGTCTCCACTTTACATTCCCGACAACCCGTAATATGATTACCACAGCCAGATATTAACACTATACAGTAAACACTACTCTATGATTTTCAAGTAGTTTGGGATCCATACTCCAAAAAAAAAAAAACTGTGAAAGCAATGAAAATTACGAGCGCGTCTGACCGTCGCACTTGCGCTAGTTCGTTCTTGGTACTCTGTCATTTATTATTCATAAAACCTCTCACACTTTATATTTCTATTACTATATAACACTTATATATATCTACAGTCTTTATCCATAAGTTTCCTTCAGTAGTATTAGTTTATTGTCACTGTAGGGATTCAATTTCTTTCAGTAAAATACGTAGCATTCACTTTCTTGTCCTGTATACTAGCATTGAGAGTGAATGTCACTTTCACCTTCACTCTCATAACTCATAGTATTCAGACATGCTAGAGTGAAACTTTCACTTTCATTACTCCTAGGGTATATACTCGTATTCTTATAATACTACTCATTTACATTTCTGTTTACGTTCTTTATTTTATTTACGTTATTTACGTTTCTATTTTATTTACACTGTGTTATGCACTGTCACTTAAAGTAACTTATAAAACTATTTTCCACTGTTCACGTATACTTACATTCATTACTTTCATTTGCTGTTAACACATTATTTACACATTATTTACAATTCCACTTGCACTGTTTTACTCAATAGAAAGATCGTAGTCACTTTTTTATCAATTGTCAGCCTTTTACCTCTTTCCATACGAGGTTTAGTAGGGGGTAAAGGTCACAGGGCCCTTTGCATGGGGGTGAAAAGTCCCTGAAGCTAGCAGGAGCGAACAGACTTACCTCCACACTGGAAGATGAGAGTGAACTGATAAGGGTGGGCCGGGGTGGTGGCCTACCTAGGGAAATCATTACTGCCAACGTTAGCCTCTTGACACAGCTAATATATAGCAGTGAAATGATTGGCAGGAAATCTAGACAATACATTATAAATTAGGTAGTTCCAGGTGAATGTAAATATCACTTAGGCTTCTCCCTTCCCTCCTTATATGTATATTTATTATGAAAATAGATTATACGGCATATTTCAAGGGGAAATAAACAGCGAAAATTAGCGAACGAGTGCACGTGAGGTGTTGTCAGGTGATAATTAGCCAATTCCAGGTGTATGACACTCTCACTTACCTTATTTCTTTCTTGTATATATTATTTGGTATAAGAATAGGGCATAGGGCTTATTTCAATGGATGAAATCAGTGAAAAATTCCAGGGAAGATTCACTTAGCGTAGCATGGCCGGACAGGCAAGAGGATAGGGTAATGGAGGGGGGGTAGGGAGGGGAGTCAAGAACGGGGAGAAATGGCTAAATTGTCAACAATGGATGGGAGTACAAATGAGATTAGTAGTGCTGACTAGTGTTGGACATTGGCAGTACTGAAAGATGATACAAGCCCCCACTTGGAAGCCCCGGTGAATTCAAAATAACACAGAATCACAAAAGCGACGCCCCGCGGTATGATCCCTTGGTCCCAAGCGTCACGAAAGTGACGCCCCGTGGTTAAGGGGTTAAGGAATACTTTGGGCGTCAGGTGGATTTTTAACATTCCGCAACGCAACTGTCAACAGGGACGACTCTGTTAGGGGAGTGGCAGGAAGGGAGGAGGAGAGGGGAGGAGGGAGGCTATCTGTTAGGGGAGTGGCAGGAAGGGAGGAGGGGAGGGGAGGAGGGAGGCTATCTGGGCGCGCGATGCCAACTTGGTGAAATTATGATATTTTAATAATGATTTTTTATGCAAGTTATGGAACATAAGAATACCTTCAAATGGGAAATCATGCTCTTAATAGGTATTATGTAATTCACCGATAAGGTTTACATGAGGACAGTATGTTTGTAAATAGCAAGAAAAATACTGTAATATTATGGTGACAACGTTTATTTGCGATCAGCTGAATGTCAGTACTCTCTCGCCAAGTCTACAGTCACTCACTTCTCACCACTAGAAACCTCCAGAAGTATTGTGACGATCACATTAAATGCTTGAAGCGGCCACCATTAGCTTCAATACACAGTCGCACTATTTGCAACATGGAATGTGTACTTTTCCTCAAAATTTCTGGCTTGTTCTTGATGTGCTTTGAATCTTCCATTATTCTCTGCAGAAGTTCTTGTTTGTTGTTAATTTTCGTTTTGAATACTAGTGATTTCATCTGTCCCCAGGGATAAAAATCCAGTAGTGATAGATCCGGTGATCTGGCAGGCCATTGCTGTGGTTCTCCTCGACCTATCCACTTTTCAGGAAACGTCAGGTCAAGGTGCTGCCTTACTTGGTTTCTGAAGTGTGGTGGAGCCTCGTCAAGCTGAAAAACTAGTCGGCGTCGTGTGACCAGAGGAACATCTTCCAGGAGTAAGGGGGTAATCTATCAAAAATTTAGCATAAGCATCCCCGTTAAGGCGATCTTCAAAGATGTGTGGGCCAATCATTTGATCACCAATAATGCCACACCAGACATCAATGGAAAATCTGTGTTGGAAATGACATTCTACCAATTTGTGTGGATTCTCCTTTGACCACCAATGTTCATTATGGGCATTGTGCAGTCCAGCACAGGTAAATGTGGCTTCATCTGTTAATAAAATGTATTTCCATAGCTGGGAATTACCCTGTAACCATTTACAAAAATCTAGTAGCCTCACAGAATCTCTATCCTGAAGATGTTGAACCTTGTGCATATGATATGGATGAAAACCACTTCTCAACACCCTCCAGGCTTTCATGTGAGAAACTCCAAGTCGAAGGGAACTTCTTCTTGTGCTAATGTCTGGGCTGCGTTGCACTGTATCAAGAATCTGCCTTACCCTTCCACTTTCCACTATTCGTTCAGCTGTTGCTCCTATTCCGGGGAAAGACCTTTTGTCACAAAGATGTTGAAAAACTGTGTAGAATGTTCGAACATTGGGAGATTTTCTGTTTAGGTATCTTCTGTATTCCTGTACAGCAGCACTTGCACTTCCATTGCAGAACCCGTAAATAAATATCATATCTGCATACTCCACATTACTGAAAGTGTAAGGCATTATCTGCAGTTTCTGGCTCTCAAATTGGTACAAAATAAATCAAGGGTTTGACTCGTAATCTGAGCACGCCTACTTATCTTGGCGGGAAAGTGTGTACTGACTTACAGTCACCTGATCGCTCCCCTCCTCCCTTCCTCCCACTCCCCCTAACCGACTAGTCTCTGTGACAGTTGCATTGCATAATGTTAAAAATCCACCTCACGCCTATAGTATTCCTTAAAAAACATATGTATAGAAGATTTTCTGCTCAGAATGACGTATTCTTTCACCTCTACAAATATTTGCAGAAACTCGTGTTACACCCTGTATATAAAGAGAGAGAGATTATATATATATATATATATATATATATATATATATATATATATATACACACACACACACACACACACACACTAGCTTTTGAAGAGGCATTATAAGAGATCCAGGAACTTTCTATTTCATATTTTGCAGACGACGCACAGTATTTGTGTGCACTTGTTTTCTATTACCGGTGACCTTAAATGACCCCGGAGGCCAATCACACATAGCGTATGTTCGGACTGGATGTCATGTGAGTCTCCATGCCAAAAACTGGGCTGCTGGGTCCCGTCGTTCGAGAGTGTACTCCCGGTGACCTGAAATGACCTCCGGCCAGTGACCTCAAATGACCTCGGAGGTCAACCTCACAGCCTATGTCCGAACTGGAGGTCATGTTAGTCTCCATGCCAAAACTTGGCTGCAAGTGTACCCGGCGTTGCCCGGACCAAAAAGGCAGTCTACTGGTGACTTCAAATGACCCAGATCTGAATATTCACCTCCTCCCTCCCTAAAACCATCCTTGGGTCATCTTGATTCAGAATAGGTTTGGGCGTGATTGAAGGACAAAGAAACAAACAAACAAACAATGCAGCTCTTTTATAGACAGACAGACAGATAGATAGATAGATAAATAGATAGATAGATAGATACTACTGTGCACTGTACGTGAGCATGTGATTATGTCATGCACAGTCAGCCTGGGTAATGCTTTGCCCTTTCATTTGCCGTAGTGTAAGACTTAAAAGAAAAAAAAACATAACTGATGTAATCCAGTTCACGGGAGCTCATATGCTAGGCTGTAAAGCACAGAGCAAAGCCCAAGGCGCTGACGTAGTGCAGTAACTTAAAATCCCCCATAGGAGTCGGGCAGGCATATTCCCCACGACCAGATTGCAGATCTTACAGTACTAATGTCTCCAATTTCAGATTAGGATCATGATATAACTTTTTCCAATTATCTAACAACTTTCGGACAGAGCCTGGTGCAAACTGGAATGCAAATTTTGGCAATTCTGATCCTGTGTCGAACAATGCTGCAAAATTGGATAAACTTCTGCTTCTTTGAAACCAAGTGGCGCGATCTAGTGGGAGGCCCAAAGGTGGTGACACTGAGGGTCAGGGGTGAAACCACATGCTAGCGGCAGAACAAATGAACGAGTAACAACAAACGAATGGTTGCACATGGAGGAAAAAAGAGGTATCAGAGCAACTTGGTACTATGAATTTCATTATATGTTTAATAGTTTCCTTCATGTCGATTGGTTGTAATACAAAATAAATCAGTAGGAATCTACTAGGCCCAGAAAAACTTGGCACCAAGTGCAAAGACAGCTTTGTTGTGTGATTCAGGTGAGTTGATTCCTTCAGTACACTAAATTCTCCATTATTAAATCTTGCTCTGACCGCAGTATTATATTCGGCTGGAGGAGAAATCTGTCGTATTGAAAGGATTAGAAACGATCTCCTTCAGCCTCGTCGATAATATGGCGACTTTCCTACAAACAGACAATTATATTAACCTTCAGAGACACTCTTTGTAATGAAGCGATTAACTGATAAGAAGCTGAATAGAAGTGACATACTGTATTCCGATAGGTGTGCAAGGTATTCTGTTGTTGTTACTCTTGTTGTTGTTATTGTTGCCTCAGACTCAGTGGACATGAATTCGACGGACTAACAGGCTGAAGTTGCTCTTCTGCAGTCCACCATCCCATCTTCGGGAGACAGGCTTAACCGTGCAGCAGAGCCATTCGGTTATATCGGTGTCACGGCATATACGGGTCCTTCCAGCAACACTCTGTGACATGCAGAATAGTCGAGTAAAGAAACCAAAGGAAGGCTTGCGGGTGAGGCAGGTGTGTGAGTCAAATATATAAAGCCTAACATGAAAATAAGCCACTGCAGCTATGTGAATTAGGTGTGTAAAAGTCAACTATTCAAGCCAGAACGAAGTAGAATATGACTGGTGTGTAAGGCAGATGCATGACAGTCAAATACGAAAATCAGAGGAAAACAACGTGAGACGCAGATGTGAAAGTAAGCTATATATAAAAGTCAAATATGAAAACAAGAGCAAGTCCGACAAACCAATAAGCTTATCCTATTAAATCTCAGAGCTGATGTGTGTGGGGAGGCGCTACTGGAAGGGTACTTGGCGTATTGCACCCCGCCTATCGGCGGAGTATATCCAAAATCTATCTTGTCCTTCAAAAATACCTAATTCCGTCCATCTTAAAGAACCATAGACACCAGTGGGTTAAAGAAACCGGCAAATTTGTCAGTGTTTAAACCATTAAATCCCAGGGTTGCTGTGTGTGGGAGGGGATACTGGAAAGGTATATGACGTGTCGTCCTTCACCTATTGATTCATAGTCGTGAAGCTCTTAGGTCCGAAACCTAGGGTTTCTCATTCGTCTGATTTTTCAAAATGCCTATTAACGTTCATTTGAAATGACCCTGGGCTACAGTGGGTTAAATATACATATTAGGTAGATAAACAGATAAATAAATTACTTGATTTATTAACTGATAGGTTGATTGATTAACTGGTGGATAGACTGTCTATCTATCTATCTATTGCCAGACGCCTCAATCCCGTTTGGGGTGGCCACAAACAAATCGCCTCCAAATCGCCCTGTCCCTCGCCATTTCACTGCCCTGCTCCCAATTCACACCCCCCTCTCTCATATACCTCTCCACCTCATCCCTTACACACCAGTCATATTCTACTTCGTTCTGGCTTGAGTAGTTGAGTAGTGGATAGACAATTAAGTCAAATATGAAAACAGGAGCGAACGCGCGAGAACAGCAGGAGGGACAGGTGTGTGAGGCAGGTGTGTGGACGCCGACACAGCCGCATGACAGATGTGGCGCCCCAGGAAATTGCTTATCGATAATTTCCTGCATGTAAGTGTTTGGCTGGAGGTCAGGGCGGAAGGGCACGGTGGGGCGGGGAAGAGGATGGGGATGAGGAAAAGGAGGGGGAAAGGGAGAGGGAATTAGGGGGAAGGCAGATATTGGGCAAGGAATAGAGTGGTGAAGAGGAAAGGGATGAGACTAGGGGAAGGCCGGGAAGACAGGATTGGGAGAGGAGAGAGATGAAGGGACAAGGGAAGAAGAATGTGAATGAGAGACGAGAGATGAGAAGGATGGCGGGGAGAGCTGTGAAGAGAAGTGGAAAGGGAAGAAGAGTATGAGAGAGAAGAAAGAGGAGGGGGAGGGCAAGCAGGAGAAGCGAAAGGAAAGGTAAAAAGTAAAGGAGAGGAACTGTGACGGAAAGGAGAAGAAAAACAAGGCGGAAGCTGGGAAGGCATGGCAATGTGGGAAAGGGGAATTGAAGAAAAGAAAGAGGAGATGATCAGAGGGAGGCCAAGAGCGTAGAGCAAAAAGAGTAAAATGAATATGAAAGGGAGGAGAAGAAAGATGAGAGAGAGAGAGAGAGAGAGAGAGAGAGAGAGAGAGAGAGAGAGAGAGAGGTTCAGGACAAGAAAAAGAAAAGAAAATGGAAGGAGGAAGAATGATGACTCTGAAGTCAGAAAAGAACAACCTTTTGTACACCTTGAAAGCGAAACCGCACTGTGGGCTGAGCGCTTGGGAAGAACAGTATAAATATCTTGACTCAGACATTGGACGGCCAAGGGCCCTTTTGCAAGAATAATTTGAAAACCTATTATCCTAAACAACTACTTTACTCCATCACAGCCTCCACAAATGTAGCCTCTACTTTGGCCATTCAAACTATCTGAAAAGTTGTTCTCGACCATTTCCCCCTTATCGTATTGCACACAAAGATATTCCGAACGGAGACAATAAACCTGAACCAATTACAAGGAGGCTAACTGGGGGGGGGGGGGGCTACACAAAATATAGAAGAAGCACTAGAAGCTATTAACTTGGACCCATCTTCAAACCTTGACTAAGTAAGCACCTCTTTTAAGAGAACCATTACCACAGACACCAAATTCCACATCCCGAGTAGCAACGACAAAAACCCACTAACATCTTCCCTTAAATAAACTGAACAACGATAAAAAGACACTCAGAAAATCTCAGCCCACTGAAGCAAAAACTTAAACCTTGTGCAGAATAAACAAGACCATAAATGATCTGATCAAACACTCCTGAGAAAAAAAAAAAATGATACACAACATTCGTCACAGGACGAACAGCAGAAAAGTCTGGGAAAGAATAACAAACATTCATTGTTAAATAATTCCAGTCACACCATCTCATGAAGACTTGCTCAACAATGCTAGAACTATCCCCGGAAAAGGGGAAAAAGTTATGTTTCTAATTTATTTTGACGATACTGATGAAGATCTGTATTGTAAAATCTCCAGATTTGCTGACGATACAAAAATCGGAAACAGAGCAAATACACCCGAAAGTAGGCTAATAATTTAAAGAGATCTAGATAATTTATTTAACTGTGGGTCATACGTGGCAAATGGATATTGATACTGGCAAATGCAAAGCTCTTAATATTAGTGGGAATATTGAAAAATTTACGTGCACAACTAATAATACTTAATTCAATGATGTTAACGAATAAAAAGATCTAAGAATAATTCCACGATTTGAAACAAAACCGACAATGCACAGAAGCAGTAAAGAAGGCTTATACATGAGTCAGATTTATAGGCAGGGCATTTGAATTCAAATCGGGGAATATCATTCTCACTTTGTACAGTTCCTTAGTATGTCCCCATTGGAGTATGGCATACAATTTTCTTCACTGTATTACAAGAAACACAAAGATAAATTAGAGAGGGTACGGCAGAGTTACAAAAATGATATCTCGATTAAGGAACAAACTATATGAGAAACATCTAGCAGAGCTCAAGCTATTTAACTTGTCAAACCACAGGCCATGGGAAAAGCTGTTTCAAGATTATAAAATTCTTTGACATGATACTTTGGTAGCTGAAAAGTACTTCACAGCAGTCTCGTCAAGTTACATTTTTTTTAAATACAAGGAAGAAGGAACCAAAGGCCAGGAGCCGGCAAACCGTTCCTTCCCCCTCACCCCAAAAAAGAAAAAAAAAAAAATAAAGGAGAGCCAAATTTAAGATTCGTTCATTTTGAGATGCCTGAACACACTGCGTTTGAAAGACTGGAGATCATAGGAAGCAGCAAATACAGACAGAGGGAGGCAGTTCCAGAGTTGACCTGTTGCATAAATGAAGGACTGCGAATAACGGTTAACTCTTACATTAGGGAGATGGACAGAAAAGGAATGAGAGTTTGTTGCTAGACGGTTGCTATGCACCCGTCGTAGAGGTTGAGGGATGCATGCAGACAGTTCAGAGGAGCAATAACTATTGAAATAGCGATAGAAAAGAGATGCAGATGCAACAGTGTGGCGAAGAGACAGAGGTTGAAGGGAGGCAGCAAGAGGAGAAGCGTTAATGAGATGAAAAGCCTTTGACTCCACCCTATTGAGAATGGCCGTATGTGGGGAGCCTCCTCACACATGAGAGTTGTATTTTACACAGGGGCGAATAAAACCCGTGTAAAATTCAACAGTTTTGCAGGGGTAAAGAAAGTATGGAGTCGGCTCAGCACACCCAGTCTCTTGGAAGCAGATTTTACAAGAGATGTAGTATGATCTTTCCAAGATAAGTCCCGAGTGAATGAAACCCCAGGCATGTTCAAGGATGATGCAGGATTGAGCTGGATATAATTAAACATCATTGGGTACTCCTGTGGAAGGTTTTGTAGGGTCGATAGGTGTAAGAAATGAGTCTTTGATGCATTAAAAACAAGATTATTTTTACCCCAGTCAGAGATACAAGCCAAGTCAGACATTAGGTGTGCCATAGCCTCATCCCTTGTTTGTTGAAGTAACTGCTGAGGTCGACGTTGTGAGAACCGAATGGAAAGGTGAAGGATGGAATTATCAGCGTACGAGTGGATACAGTTAGATGTACAGCTTAGAAGGTCATTGATCAATAAAAGGAAGAGAGTTGGTGATAGGACAGAGCCCTGAGGAACACCACTATTGATAGATCTAGGAGAAGAACGATGACCATCTACTACAGTGCCTATGGAACGACCAGAAAGGAAGCTATAGATGAAGGTACACATAAGACAGAAACCGAAAGAAGACAGTTTTGAAATTAAAGATTTATGCCAGACTCGATCGAAAGCCTTTGAGATGTCAAGTGTAATGGCAAAGCTTTAGCCAGAGCCCCAAAAGGAGGATGACCGGGAGTCTAAAAGGTAGGTGAGAAGATCGCCAGTGGAGCGTCCCTGACAGAACCCATAATGACGATCAAAAAGAAGGTTATGATAGGTATGACGTTTTCAAATTTTTCCGTTAAGAATAGACTCGAAAACTTTTGAGACACAGTATGTTAAAGGAATTGGGCGATAGTTAGAGGGTTGGGAATGGTCACCCTTCTTTGGGACTGGCTGAATGAGAGCAAACTTCCAGCAAGAAGGAAAGGTAAAATTGATGGACAAAGGGAAAAGAGTTTACCTAGGCAGGGTGTATGCACAGAAGCACAATTCTTGAGGACAACAGGACCTCATCAGGCCCATATGCCTTATCAGTACTGACGCCAGTGATAGCAGAAAATACATCAGCTGAAGATATTTTTATGTCAGCCATGAGGAAGTCAGAGGGGGGACGTGATGGAGGAACAGCACCGGAATCGTCTAATGTGGAATTGGAGGAGAAAGTGTGAGCAAAGAGATCTGCCTTATCAGTACAAGAAACAGCTACAGAGCCATTGGAGTAGAAAAGAGGAGGGAAGGATGATGAGGTAAAGTGGTTAGAAACGTTTTTGGCAAGGTGCCAGAAGGGGCAGGAAGAATTCGTGTTGGATAGTTGAGAGCATTTAGTACAGATGAAATAATTTTTAGCAGAGCGAAGAACAGACTTAGCACGATTCGTGGTAGAAACATAGAAAAGATGTGATTCACGTGTCGGCTGGCTCTGGTACCATTTATAGGCCCTTTCCTTGTTATGGACAGCATTAGAACAAGCGTGATTAAATCAAGGCTTTCTTACATTAGTATATGGACATGAGAAAGGAATGTATGCTTCCATGCCTGAGAGAATAACCTCTGTAATGCGCAAGGCACACTCAGATGGCTCCTGGCCATGGCAGCAATAATCATTCCAGGGAAAATAAAAGAAGTTCTGCCTGAGGGCCTCCCAATCTGCAGCTCCAAAGTGCCACAATCGACGTTTCTTTGGAGGGTCCACAGACCGTTTTGGAACGATAGGACAGGTTAAGGTAATAAGGTTGTGATTGGAGGAGCCCAACGGAGAGGAAAGATTAACAGTGTAAGCAGAAAGATCACTTGTAAGGAAGAGGTCAGGTATGTTGGAGCTCTCTCCAAGGCGGTCAGGGATACGGGTAGGGTGCTGTACAAGCTGCTCTAGGTCATTAAACATAGAGAAGATGTAGGCTTGTTCACCAGGTGGATCAGCGAAAGGAGAGGAGAGCCAAAGGTGATGGTGAACATTGAAATATCCTAGAATGGAGATTTCAGAGAAAAGAGAAATGGATAGAATGTGTTCCATCGTAGAAGTAAGATATTCGAAGAGCTTTTCATAGTCAGTAGAATTAGGGGATAAGTAAACAGGACAAATATATTTAGTCAGAGAATGACAGGAATCCCGAAGCCAGAGAGTAGAGAATTCAGAAGAATCAAGTTCAGGAACACGAGAGCAAGATAAGTCGCTGCGTACACATACACAAGAACCACCTTTGGCTTTGAAATGAGTATTGAGAAAGTAGGAGGACACAGAAATGGGTTTGCTATCAGTTTCCTCAGGCAGCTGAGTCTTAGGAAGAGAAGGTGAGGTTTAGATTAGGAGAGGTGGTGTTTAACAGTGCGAAAGTTAGAGGAAAGGCCGCGAATGTTGCAGAAATGGAGCAGAAGTGAGTCAGACAGTGGTTCCAAGCAGCTCGTTGAGTCGTCATCGGGAGAGGGACGGATGGAGGGGGCATTTATGCCCCCCCCCCCCGGGGACTCCGAGGCTTGTTTTTTTTTTTCACCATTTTTCTTTCAGATTTTGAAAACTAAGTGTAATGTGTAATATGCAAGTAGTTTGGTGCTGACAGTTAGAGAAATTTGAAGTGGAGAGCATGCTGGCCTACTCTCTGTGTTCCTGAAACACTGAAAAAGTTCAGCAAAGGGGGATGGCCAGAAACTAGTCCCGAGGGCTGATGAAACGGGAGCTCCAGTTCTCCCTGTCATCAGCTTTCCATCCACCTTTGGAGTACTGCCCTGTTTGACTGGTGCTACAGTCTACTACTCACATTAGAGGTATTGGTTATAAAATCACCTTTAAACGTTTCCAGTCCAAAGAAGCAAAGAAACTTTTTGGCAGAGTTATCAACACATAGGACAAACTGCCTACAAATGTGGTAGGCTTTTAAAAGTCACTTAGATAAGTATCTGGCTTCGAAACTCTAGTTAAGCACATTCATAGCTGAATAATACAAAATTCTGACTAGCTTACTTTTCCACTCTCTCACATACTTGAAGGAATAGTGTAATGTTGTTAACAGATAATTTAACTTATCTGTTACATATTATGTCGATGTAGAATATAGTTTTTGTCCAATCTCTCCTATGAAAATTCCATGGCAGTTTTTCTATGCTGCCTGGTGATCCTTCTCACTTTTTCATGCCAGAGCTTCAGCTGGAGGGTTTGGGGGGAGGGGGCAGCTTTCTTGCTTTGCCATCCTTATCTTCATCTCATACAGTTAGATATCATAGGCAGTCTTCTATATAATAGACAACCCTGAAAAGACCATTAAGTCTGTTGCTGTTTGCTGTCCTACGTGCACCTTTGTACTCACCTAACTTAATAAACTACTGCACATTAACTTCACAAAAAACATGCATTGTCAAGACAAAGCCATCATAGACAAGTAAATCAATATATAATAAAGAAGGACCACGCAGAAAGCGCAACAATGTCACCCATCAAATGGTCTAAAGGCAAACAATAACTTAGTCTTGTGATCTTAACCTTCAACCGATTTCTCTCAGAACTGAATTACGCCCTTCTTCCCTGACCGTAACCATTCCAGCAAGGTTGCTTATAATCAGATGAAAAGTTTTTTAGCTGACCTTTACTTTTGACAATTCTCTGTTACCTTGACCTTAGTCAAAATGGTTTTAAAATCTAATCCCTTTATCCCTCACTTATTCACAGTGCTTCCACAAAGTTTGTTATAAGTTGGATAAAAACTGTATATGTTGACCCCTACCTTCCAGGTAACATGTATATACGTCACAATCGGGCTGATACGGGGTTGCCGGGTAGCAGCTATAAATGCAAGCGCCTTCCTGCCACCGTTTGAAACTGCGGTCATTTTCTCTCATTACCATAGGGTAGGAAGGTACCTAGGGTACCCCACTCATGCGTGGTTCAGTTTATACATAGCCTTGTGACAGAGTGGTGCGATGTCTTCCTCAGCCTCCTCAACCGATTCCATCCCCTCACCCTCGCCAAAGTTCAGCCAGTATCAGCAAGGAAGGGTTTAGTGACAGTGCCATAGGTCATGCCCTGGAGGAAACTGTGTCCTCCATGAGCATGAGTGGTGAGACTTCCACCGAAAGAAGGGGAAGCTACCACATAGAAAGTGAAGTATCGCACCCTCTGTCCCCAACCCGCCCTGAAACACCTGAAAACCCACTACAGTTGCCACAGGAGGAGGGCAAGGCCTATGAGAGTGGCAAATTCACGTCAGAAGAGGAGTTGGATGACTCTGGCCATGGAGAAAGGTTGAGGGAGATGATGACAATTATCTCCTACACAAACGCTGCCGCCACATCTCGCCACCACTCTCACGGTCAGTTCGCTGCAGTCTTTCCCTCAAACGTCCTTCATCAACACAACCCAGCACTTCGAGGGCATTATCTCCCCAGCCTGGCCCTTCACCTGTAGAAATTTCCACTCTTCCCTCATTTGGTGTGACTGGGCCACCAGCATCTCCCAGGGAAGGCCTGCATCAAGTGAGTCATCACCCCTGTACTCCCCCACCTCTGCCTCTCCTTTCCCTTTGCCCCCTGCCAGTGGCCACCCTCGTGGGCGTGTACGTGGGTGAGGGTGTGCTGCACGAGGTGTGAGAAGACGTGCTGGCCAGAAATCATTGCCAAGGCTCCCAGGTGTTGGGAAAGTGGATGCCTTTGTGTGGGAGAAGGGACGCATTCAAGCTCTCTGTACCTGCAGAAGGGGCAGGTGTGCAGTTTGATGAACCATTGTCCGGACCCAGGACTATGATGTCCTTTTTCAAGGCAATCTTCACCGCTGCTAAAATGCAATTTCTGGTTGCCAAGATAAACTATCACCAGGCCATAAGTGTGCACTGCCTGGAGGTTGCAGCCAGCAAGAGTACAAAATTGAAGGACTGGGTTCCATTGGAGGTTGGGGAGGTATTTGCGTGGCTTGCGTTGGCCATAATGATGGCTCACGTGAGAAGACATGTGCTCCATAATTATTGATCCATAGATGAACTTGTGGGCACACCCGTCTTTCGATAATATATGGCCCGTGATAAGTACGTGGCCATTAATTACGGTTCCTGCATTTCAACAGGAATTATGGGCCAGCACTCAATGACAGGTTATGGAAAATAAGGCCCATTCTGACCATGCTCAAGGAGTCTTTTGCAAGGCTTCTCTTGACGTTTCAGTAAGTGGTTATCAGTGAGTCACCTGTGTTGTTCCAGGGTCGTTTAGCATTTATTCAGTATATTCCTTTAAAGTGTCATCGTTTTGGACTGAAGTTCTTTGTCCTATGTGACTGCAAAACTGGATATCTGCTCGATGTAATAGTTTATTCAGCAACAGATATTATTATACCCACTGATGATCCTCATGGTTTCTCGGCATCAGTTGTGAAAGTGCTTTTGGACAGGTATTTCAACAGGCACCACATCCTGTTCACTGACAATTATTATATCTCCCCCGCATTGATCAAGTATTTCCTTGAACATGGTACTGGGTCCTGTGGAATTGTCAGTGCTGCTAGAAGGAGCTTTCCATCTTTTCCTGAGAAAAATGAGAAACGTTCCCTCCTGTCCCAGAAATATGGTCACATGTTAGCCTTTATGTGGCACAACAAGTGTAAGGTTAACATGCTGACCACAGTTCATAAGTGCATTATGGAGGACACAGGCAGGACGGACTTCAGGACCAGGGAACCTGTGTTCAAGCCCCATGTTGTCAAAGACTCCAGCATCAACATGAGGCTCGTTGATAAGCCGGACATGCAGATAGGGGAAGTTGATTGTCTCAGTAAATCCTGTTGGTGGTACAAGAAGGCGTTCTTACACCTTCTTGATATTGCCATCCTGAACAGTTACGCACTCTTCAAGCAGGTTTGGCGAAGGAATCTTTTTCTAAGAGAGTTTGAGAAAGAGCTAGAATGCGAGCTACTTGCAGAGTATGCAACTGCACAGTTAACAGTTGGGAGGCGGGGGATGAACCAGGCAGTGATGGCAGACAGGCTGAGCTGTGCTTAGTTTTTACAGCGTCACTGTCTCGTTGACGTAGGTCAAAAACCTTCAGGCCGGCTAGCCTACAGGGACTGCCATGTGTGCAGCAAGACAAAATGCCGCCCCCCCACACAGAAGGAAACCTCCTACCAATGTGATGAATGCAAGGTCCCGCTATGCCCTAAATGCTTCTTTGAGTATCACTCTGAATGTATTATTGAGAAGGTGTGTGGGAAAGTGTAAAAAGTGAACAGGTGTGTACAATTTTTTTGGGGGGAGGAGGGGTTTATGAAGAAAGTGAAAATGATTTTTTATGGTAATATGATGCCATGCCTGATAACTTCAGTAACCCTACCTGATGTATGAAAGAAAATCAAGAATGCACATATGAAAATAACTTTATTGAGTAGAGTTATAGTTTTTTTTCACATACTCTTGAAATATTTGCAACGATGTGCCATGAAGCGTATTTATGAGCTGAAGTACAAATATTACAAGTTGAGTAGAACATAATATTTTCACGATGCCTGAGAGTAGTAGAAAAACACAAAACTTATGTACAAGTGTATACCTCATACTGAACTGTACTGTGTGCAATATGTTGAGCAAAGATGCTTTCATGTGCAACAGTTTGTTGGGTAGAACAATATTTTTTCTATACATACTCTTGAATATTTGCTAAGATGTGATATGAAGCGTGTTAGTGAGCCGACGAACAAATAGTATACATTGCCTGCTAAGAGAAGAAAAAAGCCAAAATTTACAAGTGCATACCTCATACTCAACTGTACCTGCATTCAGTATGCTGTACAACTATTTTTTTCAAGTGCAATAAATCACAATTGTGATAAGAAGTACATTATAAGTGTTGTTGAACATACATTTTAGAGTAAGTATTATAAGTGATGCCTGGAAAAAATAAAAGCATAATGTGTAAGTTTTCCCACACACCGGGGCATAGTGCCACTCTTTTATGGCTGGAAAACCAATGGCGAGCCACGTGGACAAGGTGATGACTCATCCTTATGATGGTGCGTAAGGAAAACTGGAATGAAGAGTGGAAAAGCTTAGGTGTTTGTGAAGGAAGGTCGAACAGTGTTACAATCACCACTCCGGTCAGTGCTGCCAATGTTAGCCAGGCTCGACAAGGCTGCTGCCAGCAGTGCGCACTCGGAGACTCCCCATCAAAACACCGAAAACCACTCATGTGCTACTCGTCCTTACTCATCGACGGGACAACCTAGTGACATGGATATAGTTTCATTTGCAAGAAGAGTTGGTGAGTAATATGATTTTTAATTTATCTCTCTATTATAATTTTTCAGATATTAACTTTTCCAGGTATTATAAGGTTTGAAAAAGAGCTACTTTGCCAGGAATGCCCGTGGTGAGACCACGCCCGGCTGAAAATATGCCCGGCGTTTAGGGGTTAAACCACTGTTCTCAAAAACAGGTGGTCAGTCCCTTGACTGATCCTCAACTATTCCACCAAATTTAGTCCATATCATATAAAAACTGTTTCACTTGTTTGCACATAGACACATGAGTCAAAATTTGACATTGTTCTGTGACTTTGACCTTTGACAAGCAATTCTCAAAATTGGTTCCCTTCGTTCTTTTATTGCTCTCAATGGTTCCACTAAGTTTTGTCTAAATGGTATAAAAACTCTTTAAGTTGGTCTTGCTAGTTAAAACATTGACCTAACCCTGTGATTTTGCCCTCTGACTTATTATACCCAAATTATTAGGTAGGTCTTTAACTGTTCCTCTACCCTTCTACCAGATTTGGTCAAAATTGAAAATAAAATGTTCACACACTCACACACACACACACACACACACACACACACACACACACACACACACACACACACGCACACACACACACGCACACACACACAAGCACGCCTGGACCCAGGTTCTTGTCCCGGCTGGGGCAGGGAACAGTGTAAGGATTTGAATTTCATAAAGCAGACTCTATTGACCTACCTGGAGACCTGCCATGTCGTAACAGTTACACCGCTAATACCAATACACCAGTCCTACCACAACTACCAGCTTTAGTATGTATGAGACAGCTTTAGCATGTATTTGATACGGACAATGGATGTTAGCGCCAAAGTGGCAGCATATGGAGGTGTGTTGTATTTAGGAGGACTACTGAGCCTTGGGATTCCCAAAATGGACACATAAAAATCACTCCCATTTGAAAGACATCTCAAAGTTCTAGAACTTATTTAGGACACACGCATGCCCATTTCCCGCTATACAAATAAAGTGATTACAAAGACATCTCGTAAACTCGATGATTTGACAGAACTTATTGGCATTGCTTTCGGACCCCAGTGAAAATCTATGAAAACGGCTATAAAAATATTTCATTTGACCAACTATTAATTACGCCAGCCAAAGCTGAGCCCCATCTTAAGTAACACAGACATGGATAAGCTCCAGAAATACAAAACAAAGCCTTAAGAATAAGGCAAGATGCACTAAGACCATAAGTAAAGATCACGTACAGGAAAAAAAAAAAAAGTCAATAATCACATGAGGAGAGCATGGAGAAGTAAGGGGAAGAGATGAGGATGGAACAGGAAGAGAGATGGCGAAGTGAAGAGGTGCATTAGGGAGAAAAAAAGCAATTCGGAGAAAGAAGAAGAAAGAAAAGAGACTAGATAAGAATGAAGAACAATATGTGAGGTGAAGAAAGGGACGGGTAAGTGGGAAGATGGGGAGGAAAGCGAAGAGAAAATGGAAAGAAGAAAGGAAAGGGAAGTATGAAGAGTAATATATAGGAAAAGGAGGGAAAGGAAAGGGTGGGAAGGATGGAGGAAGAAGAGGAATTGAAACGGAAAGAGGGTGTAGGGGAGGCGAGTAGAACAAAAAAAGTGAGAGAGAGGGGAAGGAGAAAGTAAGGAAAAAGAGAAAATAGGGTAAGGAGAAGAATCGTTGGAAAGGAACCTAAAAAAGATAGGAGCGTAAAGGAAAGGAATTGGATGAGTATGGGAGGGAAAGAGATGAGAAAGACGAAAGGAAAGGGTCAGGAGGGAGGAGAAAAGAAGGGGAAATGATGGCCATTGAAAGAGGAGTAGGAAAGAAAGGAGGCGCAGAAAGAGAAGGTGAGACGACAGGAGAAAAGAAGTAAAAGAAACCAATTAATGGGAGTAGAAAGAAAAGGGAAGGCAGGGGAAGCGAGAAGGAGAGGGGGAGAATAGGGAGACAAGCAGGGAATGCAATGAAAACTGGAGATGATGGACTGGCAACGGAAGAGAATGGACAGAGACAAAAGGAGAGAAGTGAAGATCAAGAGACGAATAAGGACCATATAAGAAGGGGAAGAGGAATGTTCAAAAGAAAACTGGAAAGGGAAGGGTTATGAGTAACAAGAACGAAAAGAAGATGGAGAGAAGACATTAAATAATTAGAAGGCAGAGGGAAGAGACAGCACAGAGGAGTGATATATAATCAAGTGGGAAAGGAAAGGATGGGGATGAGAAGAGGAATAAAAACGTTAAAGAAGAACTGTAAGTGAACAAGATTATAATTAGAGTGAAGATTATTAAGCAAGAAGTGGATGACTGAAATACAATGGATACTTGTACAACAGTGAGTAGGCTGAAGCACTAGTTGAGCAGGGCGGTACTACCAAGGTGGATGGAGAGTTGACGACAGTGAGAGCTGGAGCTCCCGTTTCATCAGCCCTCGGTCAGGACTAGCTCCCGACCATCCCCCTTTGCTGAATTTTTTCAGTGTTTCAACAACACAGAGAGTGAACCAGCATGCTCTCCAGTAAAGAGTTCCTCCTACTGTCAGCACCAAACTACATGCACATTACACACTTCACTTCCTATTTTCCTGCTGCAGGGGGTCACCTTGACGTGGTGGCGGGGCTTGAAGCGTGGTTGGCGGTGCCACCTACCATGGAGGCATCCCTACCTTTGTAGGGTTCAGCATTTGTCGGCCTCGTGGACCAAGCACCCCCTACATTATTGGTGGAGGAGGTCTGCTGGTGATGTTAGTCCCTGCCCATTTGCCGTCTATGGCGGGACTGTTACCTCCCCACGGGTTTGCCATGCGTGGCGTCCCGTAACGCTGGGAGATGGGAGTTGTGCAGGTTGAGCGCCCTGCAGCTAGCAATACACCTCTTTGGTCCCTTATTCTGGCTAGACGGGTGGCCTGGTCGGGCCCGACCAGGTCAATCGGCTGGTCATGCGTTGACTAGGGTCAAGTGGGGACTGGGGGGCCTGGTGGCTCCTAACGTCCTGGAGTCACCCTTGCCCAGGTCCCCCGGTGGTTACCCGCGTATACTCTCCCGCTACCTCTGGAGTCGCCAGTGGTGTTGTCCCTGGCGTACGACCTCTCCCTGTTGGGCTCCATGGTGGGTGGAGGGGTGGGGGAATGAAGTCGTTTTGCTAGTACATAGAGGGAATAAATAAGAATTCTGTTGATGACACTGCACCTGTTCACGGACATACTTCAGACTCCTCCATAATCGCCACTCTGGAGCCATTCCAGACCCCTGGGGACTATCCTCTTTTGCCCCAGCATTCAGCTGGGATTGGGAGGTGGTCACGTCGGGCTGGTGGGGCTCTGGGTTTAGGCCTGATAGAGACTGTGCCGGCATCTTATGCCAAATATCTAGTGCTGAAAACCCTTCTGGGTAGGTCAGTGCTAGATATCGATATATTTGATTTATACCGTGCCGTTGTGTCTGCATGTGGGAGAGAACCTAAGATCTCCTCACAGGGAGATGGAAGCCTCCTCATTGAGGTTTCCTTCCCAGAAGAAAGCTCACGATTACAGGCTCTAACTTCTGTCTCTGGTGTGGAAGTTACCTGTGTTCCTCATGCTGCTTTCAACAAATGCAAAGGTTTGATTTTTTCCCGTAACCTCCTTCGATACCCAGAGGCACGGTTGTTGGAGGAATTAAGATCTTCTGGTGTGGTAAATGTAGAAAGAATGCAGAAGAAAATTGATGGTGTCCTGACCCCAACTCCCACCTTGTTCCTGACTTTTGACAGGCTAACATTGCGTACATCAGTTAAACTAGCTTGGTTATCCCTTCCTGTTAAAATGTTCGTGCCGACCCCTAAGCAATGTTTCCATTGTCGGGTATGGTCACGTTAGCAGATTTTGCCATCAGGCACAGGCTGGCCTTCCTGGTGTCTGTGTCTCCTGCGGTGGACCAAGCCATACCAGCAACTGTACAGGACCCCTTAAATGTTATCATTGTGGAGGTCCTCATGCTGTCTCTTCTAAAAACTGTCCGAGATACTGCCTTGAGAAGGAGATCTTATCAATTTGTACACGAGAGAGGATTTCATTTCATGAAGCAAAAAGAAGAGTCCAGACACTCTTCTTTCAGCCGGGAGTTAGTTATGCTTCTGTCCTTTCTAGAACACCAATGCATCGCCCTGTATCTCAGAGGCAGCCTCGACCCACTCCAGTACCCACTCCATCAACTCATGATATACAGAATGCTGTCCCCATGGCTAGTACTGTGGGTGAGAACGATGCTTGCCTGACCGCTACTCCGACTGTTTCTGTCCCCACTTCGGTGTCTGATGCCTTGCACACTTCTATGATGGTGGCAGACGACCACATTGCCCGGACTTCTTCTCTCGTCGAAGCCCGTATGCCTGAGGCTTCATCTGTACCTGGTAAATGTCACAGTTGTTCATCAGAGTCCTCTGAACATGAAGACCGGCCACCTAAGGTCTCTGTTGTTGACCCTTCTCTTGACACCTCTCTTGCTCCCTCTGTCCAGCAGGCTGAGGGATCTAGCCAGGAGACACCTGAAGCTGATGGTTCAGCTCTGATCCAGTCCCCACCTGGGGATGTTGGACCGTTTGTTGGTGCTTCAGATCTGAAGCATAGGACGGCCTCCTCAAATGACTCTAGACTTGTGGGCTCTACTTCAACTTCTGGGGCTTCTGGTGGGGGCACTGGCCGTCCTACACCTCCAAAGATAGCCCCCAAGCCTCCTACCAAACAAACTGGTATGCCCACTCCAAGAAGGAGTGTTGTAAAACTTACTTCCCCATCCTCATGTTTGTCTTCAGATGTTTGACAGAGGGTGCTGGATCCTGGTGCTGGGCAGGCTCCTGTGAAGGGTCTTCATAAGCATCAATCCAAACCCGCTCGCTCATCAGGTGTACAGTCCCGCACTTAATCATCATTCCTCCATTATGGGTTCCATCAGCCAGTGGAACTGTTGGGCTTTACGTGCCAACTATGAGGAACTGTGTCATCTTGTTTCTCAATTTACTCCTCTGTGCATGTGCATCCAGGAGACAATGGTGGGTGATACTGTTCCTTCCGGCCCTTCTGGCTACCATGCCTTTTATTCTGATCCTGTGCAAGCCAAGGTTATCATGGAGGTGCTGCTATTTTCCTTCACAAGGATATTCCATACTGTCATCTGGACATCTCCACTTCCATGCAGGCTGTCGCTGTCCGGATGTTTTTACGTCGACAGTATACAGTTTGCAGTCTTTATCTTCCTCCTAGTGCTACTATTGAAAAGGCGGATCTAGAACGCCTTATTCATGACCTTCCTTCTCCCTTTCTGTTACTAGGAGATATGAATGGTCACCATCCGCTATGGGGAAGCAGTGAGGCCAACTCTCGGAGTGTAATGCTGGCCTCTTTACTGGAAGATGAGTTAGGCATTCTCAATGCCAATAAAATGACTTATTTCCATAGTCAGACTGGAACTTTTACTGCCATTGATTTGTCTTTATGCTCAGCTGATGCTGTTTTAGATTTTACCTGGGATGTGTTGCCAGACCTGTATGGCAGCGACCATTTTCCGTTACTTTTAACCGCTAGTGCTGGTGGACCTCAGCCATGTCTCCCTCGCTGGCTTCTGGATAAGGCTGACTGGCCATGTTTCAGGGAATTAAGTTCCATTTCCCATTCTGTCAACGAGTTTGGCTGTCGTACTGAGACTATGTCATATTTCAATACCGTGTTGCATTCAGCAGCCCTGTTATCTATTCCAAAAACGAAGGGTCATTTTACTAAACGTCCGGTTCCTTGATGGAACTCAGAGTGCAGTTACGCAGTGAGAGCCAAACGAGTCGCCTTCTCTCGACTTCGTCATCACCGTGGGGATCCTCAGTATTTGGTGGCGTATCAGAGGGCACGAGCTCATATGAGGCGGGTTTTAAAAGAGGCCAGGCATTCATTCCGGAAGGGTTATGTTTCCTCCATTAATTCGAGGACTTCCATCACCAAGGTGTGGAACTGGGTAAGGAAAATTTCAGGAAAATTTACTGTTCCCTCCCCTCCTGTTTTATCTGCAACAGGTGGAACTGTGGCTGATCCATTTGCTGTTGCAGAGTTCCTTGCTGATCATTTTGCCAGTGTGTCAAAGAAGGATGCAGATACACCTTCGGCTTGCCACCGTCGGCGCCTAGAGTCTCGTGGTCTCAATTTTGCCTCTGCTGGGGGAGCCTTATAATGTACCATTTTCAATTTCTGAACTCCAGGCAGCTTTGTCACAGTGCCATGATTCCTCTCCTGGGTATGATGATATTCCTTATGCTTTTTTACACCACCTGTCTAATAAGTCCCTGTTGTTTTTGCTTTCACTATTTAATAAGATCTGGTGTTCTGGGGAGTTTCCGGCTTGTTGGGGTGTTGCTGTAGTTATCCCCATCCCCAAACCAGGTAAAGACCACCTACAGGCGACGAATTATCGGCCTATTGCTTTGACATCTTGTATATGTAAAGTTTTGGAAAAGATGGTCAATTTTAGGCTTGTATGGTTTTTAGAGAGAGGTGACCTCTTATCCCCTGCCCAGTATGGTTTTCGAAAAATGCGATCTACCACTGATTCACTACTGTCCTTGGAATCTTCTGTCACTGAGGCTTTCTCCACTAACCAACACCAGGTCATGGTCTTCTTCGATCTGGGGAAGGCATACGACACTGCCTGGTGTCATGGTATTTTACTCTCTCTTCATGAGTTTGGTCTTCGTGGACGCTTGCCTATTTTTATTCAACATTTTTTATCTAACCGAATTTTAAGGGTGTGAGAGGGAGGAGTGCTTTCTACTGCCCGAGGACTAGAAGATGGAGTACCACAGGGGAGTATCCTTAGTGTTACTCTGTTTGCTGTAGCCATTAACAGTGTCATTAATGTACTTCCTGATGGTGCACGAGGATCACTTTATGTCGATGACGTCTCGATTTCCTTCACCGCGTCTAGAATGTGTCTGACAGAGAGGAAAATGCAGCTGGCTCTCAGTCGAATTTCTGACTGGCCGGAAACTCGCGGTTTCCATTTTTCTTCAACAAAGACAATGCCTATGCATTTTTGTCGTCCTCGAGGGGTTCACCCAGACCCTGACTTTTATCTCTATGGTAGAAGAGTACCCTGTGTGGAAGAGATGCGGTTTCTGGGTCTTCTGTTTGATAGACGACTAACCTGGGTTCCTCATATTCGTTCTGTTAAGGCGGCTTGTCTTAAAGCATTGAGTCTTTTGAGGGTTTTAGCTCATACCTCTTGGGGTGCTGACTGTCAGACCCTCTTCTTCTTGCATAGGTCTCTTATTCTTCCTAAACTTGAATATGGATGTGAGGTCTACTCCTCTGCAACAGATGCACGTCTCCGGTTGTTAAATTCTGTGCATCATGCTGGTGTGCATCTGGCAACCGGGGCATTCAGATCATCCCCGATTTCGAGTTTATTGGTGGATGCTGGTGTACTCCCCTTAGATTTGCGACGCCAGTTGCTAATGATGAGATGTTGGTATCATCTTCACCGCATTCCAGACTCAATTTCTTGTGCCATCATCTCCCAGGATTCCCGAGCTTCTGTTTTTGACACCCGTCCTAATCTCCCAAAGCCATTTGGTTACAGAGTCCAGTCTGTTATGTTAGCCCTCTCTGTTCCGAGACTGGCAATTTGTCCACATCGGATTCCAAAGGTGGGTTCTTGGCTGCTTCCTCGCATTACTTTCTGTAGGTCCTTTGTTGAAAAAAAGGGCTCACTTCCCTCTCATGTGTCCCTCTCTCTCTTTTTAGAACATGCCGCTATTCATGAGGGTTCTGTCCCCGTCTATACTGACGGGTCTAAGACTGATACTGGAGTAGGATTTGGTGTTGTCTTCCCCTCCTTTAGTAGGGGCGGCAGCCTTCCTGGCATTACTTCGGTGTTCACGGCGGAACTGACTGCAATTTTATATGCTGTTAAAATTATTTTTACTCTCCCCAATCCTTTTTTGTGATTTTTAATGACTCGCTTAGTGCTCTGTCTGCACTGGAGTCTTTTAATGCATCCCATTCATTGGTTTTATCAATTTTAGAGTGGCTTTTTCTTCTTGGCCGTCATGGCCGCCGAGTAGACTTCTGCTGGGTACCCGCACATGTTGGTGTGGTGGGCAATGAGAGGGCAGATACTTTAGTTAAAGCTGCATCCTCTCAACAGACCTCAACCGACTACCCACTTCCTGCTTCTGATGTAACACCTTACTTGCGGTATGCAAATCGTATGGGTTGGCAGAGACACTGGGATGTTGTCTCTCACAATAAACTAAAATAAATCTTTCAGAGTGGTTGTGCCAAAGGTTCTTCCCTCTACGTTTTGGCGATTGGAGGTGGCTCTTACTAGGCTTTGCATTGGGCATTCATGGCTTACACATGGGTTCCTGATGAATGGTGAATCTCAGCCGTATTGTGATGACTGCCTTGTTCCACTTACCGTCCGTCACTTGCTGGTCGAGTGTCCGAGTCTGGGGGACCTACGTCAGAGATTCCTCCATAGGCATAAGGTGACGGATGGTGCCTACTGTTTGTCCTCGATGCTTGGTGATGCCTCTAGCAATTTTCGTGATGTTTTTAGTTTTCTTCAAGAGGCGGGCCTCCTTCCACTTTTATAAGTAATTGATAATTTATAAACTATTCTTTTATTATTTTCAGTGTTTTATTCCTACTAACAGATATTAAGTCTAATATGAATATGCACTTTTTGTTTTGCTGTGTCTTTTACTTTGTCGTCCGGCGGCATATGACCCTGGCAGTTGCGCCGCCAGATTTGAATTATTTGCAATCAATCAATCAATCACTTCCTATTCAAAACTTAGCAAAAACAATGACATCAAATAACCAAGTTTCAGAGTCCCTGGGGAGTGGGGGGGGGCATCAATACCCCCACCATCCGCCCCTCTCCTAGTGACGACCCAGCAAGATGCCTGGAACCAGTCTGACTCACTTCTCCATTTTTGCAACATTCACAGCCTTTCCTGAAACTTCCTCTCTGGTGAGCACCACCTCTCCTCTAAATCTCACCTCTCTTCCTGAGACTCAACTGTCTGAGGCAACTGATTCAAACTCTTCTTTATATCCTCCTACTTCCTCAATAATTGTTTCAAAGACAAGGTCGCAGTTGTGTATATATACGCAACGACATACCTTGCTCTCGTATACCTGAACGTGAATCTTCCGAATTCTCTACTCTCTGGCTTCTGGTTTCCTGTCATTCTTTGACTAATTATATCTGTACCGTTTATTTATCCTCTAACTCTATTGAAAATGAAAAATTTTTCGACAGTCTTACTTCTAAGATGGAACACATCCTATCCATTTCTCTTTTCTCTGAAATCTCCATTCCAGGAGATTTCCGTGTTCTTCACCACCTTTGGCTCTCCTCTTCTTTCACTGATCCACCTGGTGAGCAAGCCTACATTATTTATGTCCTTAGTGACCTAGAGCAGCTTGTACAGCACCCAACTCTTATCCCTGACTGCTTAGGAGAGAGTTCCAACATACTTGACCTCTTCCTTACAACTAATCTTTCTGCTTATGCTGATAATCTTTCCTCTCTGTTGGGTTCCTTCGATCACAACCTTATCACCTTAACCTGTTCAGTCGCTCCAGTAAGGCCTGTGGACCCTACCAACAAGTGTCGGTTGTGGCATTTTGGAGCTGCTGATTGGGAGACCCTGATGCAGTACTTCTTTGATTTTCCCTTGAATGATTATTGCTTCCATGGCCGGGAGCCATCTGAGTGTGCCTTGCACATAACAGAGGTTAATCTCCCGGTTCATAATCATTGACTAATGCAAAAACAAAACAACAAAATTGGTTTAATCACACTTGTTCTAATGCTGTCCACAACAAAGAGAGGGCCTACAAAGGTGCCAGAGCAAACTCACTCCTGAATCTCATCTTTCTTATGATTCTGCCCGGAGGTCACCTTGACGTGGTGGCGGGGCTTGAAGCGTGGCTGGCAATGCCACCTACTCGGGAGGCCTGCCTACCTTTGTAGGGTTCAGTATTTGTTGGCCTCGTGGACCAAGCACCCCCCACATCACTGGTGAAGGAGGCCTGCTGGTGATGCTAGTCCCTGCCCACTTGCCATCTAGGGCAGGACTGTTGCCTCCCCACGTGTTTGCCGTGCTTGGCGTCCCATAATGCTGGGAGACGGGAGTCCTGGAGGTTGAGCGATGCTGCACGGTGCGCCCTGCAGCTAGCAATACACCTCTTTGGTCCCTTATTCTGGCTAGACGGGTGGCCTGGTTGGGCCCGACCAGGTCAATCGGCTGGTCATGCGTTGGCTAGGGTCAAGTGGGCGCTGGGGGGCCTGGTGGCTCCTATCATCCTGGA
Source organism: Coenobita brevimanus (assembly GCF_032717465.1). Classification (NCBI taxonomy): domain Eukaryota; kingdom Metazoa; phylum Arthropoda; class Malacostraca; order Decapoda; family Coenobitidae; genus Coenobita; species Coenobita brevimanus. The sequence continues at coordinate 14,574,453 of NC_137064.1, read as the reverse complement.
TTCACCCTTGCCAAGGTCCCCCAGTGGTTACCCGCATATACTATCCTGCTACCTCTGGGGTCGCCAGTGGTGCTGTCCCTGGCATACGACCTCCCCTTGTTGGGCTCCATGGTGGGTGGATGGGCGGCGGAATGAAGGTTTTGTTAAAGCACATGGCCACCAAAAAAAATTTCATTGACGACTCTGGCTCTGTCCCTGGCGACTCCCTTATTGCCACCTTGGAGCCTTACCAGGCCCCTGGTGAATGTCCTCCTTTGCCCCAGCATTCAACTGGGACTGGGAGGCGGTCACGCCAGGTAGGTACGGCTCTGGGGTTGAACGGAGAAGAACTGGTGCCGGCTTCTTACGCAAAGTATCTAGTTCTGAAATCCTCCATAGGAGGGTCAGTTCTAGACGTTGACATCTTTGAGCTGCATCGTGCCATAGTGTCAGTTTGTGGAAGAGAGCCCAAGATCTCTTCCCAGGGGGATGGAAGCATTCTTAATGAGGTGTCCACCCCAGAGGAGAGCTCCCGGCAAATGAACTTGACCTCTGTTGCTGGTTCTGATGTTACCTGTGTTCCTCATGGAACCTTCAACCAGTGTAAGGGAGTCATTTTCTCTTGTGACATCCTCCGATACTCAGAGGAACGATTGTTGGAAGAGCTGCGGTCGTTTGGTGTGGTGAAGGTTGAGCGCCTTCAAAAAAAGATAGATGGGATCTTGACTCTGACTCCAACACTGTTCTTGACATATGATAAATTGACATTGCCTAGGTCCGTGAAACTGGCATGGCTATTGCTTCCTGTGAAGCCGTATGTGCCAACCCCAAAGCGCTGTTTTCACTGCCAAGGGTATGGACATGATAGCCGATTTTGCCACCGTTCACAGGCTGGCCTTCCTGGTGTCTGTACCTCCTGTGGCAGACCAAGTCATGCCAATGACTGTCCAGGGCCCCTTAAATGCTATCAAGGTGGGGGCCCTCATGCGTTATCTTCCAAAAACTGTCCTCGCTACTGCCTGGAAAAGGAGATTTTATCGATTCAAACACTTGAGAAGGTTTCATTCCCTGAGGCTAAGAAGAGAGCCCAGACTCGCTTCTTTCAGCCCGGTGTTACTTATGCTTCTGTCCTTTCTGGAATACCAGTACACCACCCTATGTCTCAGAGACAGCCTCGACCCAATCCAGTGCCCACTGCATCATCTAGTGCTTTGCGGGATGCTGTCCCTATTGTTCATACTGTTTGTGAAAATGAACCTCGTGCACCCGCTGCTGTGACTGTTTCTGCCCCCACTTCGGTGGCTGATGACTTGCACACTTCTGTGGTGATGACTGATGTCCACGTTGACCAGACTCCTTCTCCTGTCCTACCCAGTCTGCCCAAGGCTCTACCTGTACCTGGCAAACGTCACCATTGTTCGTCAGAGTCCTCTGACCATGAAGACCGGCCACTTAAGGTCTCTGTTGTCGACTCCTCTGTCGACACCTCTCTTCCCTCTGCTCAGCAGGCTGAGGGACCTACCCAGGCGACATCCGAAACAGCAGGTTCACCTCCGGTCCCATCCCCACCTGGGAATGTTGTTGGACAGCTCGTTGCTGCTTCAGATCTGCAGGATAGGATGGCCTCCTCAAATGATTCGAGTCCTGTGGACTCTACTTCCACTTCTGGGGCTTGTGGTAAGAGCACTGGCTGTCATACACCTTCAAAAACAGCCTCCAAGCCACCTTCCAAACAAACTGGTATGCCCACTCAAAGAAGGAGTGTTGTAAAACTTACTTCCTCAGCCTCTCGTTTACCCATGGACATTCGACAGAGGGTACGGGTTTCTGGTGCTGGTCAAGCTGCTGCGAAGGGCCTTCATAAGCATCAATCCAAACCCTCTCGCTTGTCAGGTGTACAGTCTCGCACTTAGTCATCCTTCCTCCAATATGGGTTCTATCATCCAGTGGAACTGTCGGGGTTTACACGCTAACTATGAGGAACTTTGTCATCTTGTTTTTCAATTAACTCCTCTGTGCATGTGCATCCAGGAGACCATGGTAGGTGATGCTATTCCTTCTGGTCCTTCTGGTTACCATGCCTTTTATTCAGAGCCTGTACCGGGTCAAGGTCGTCACGGAGGTGCTGCTATCTTCCTTCGCTGGGATATTCTGTACAGTCACATGGACATCTCTACTCCCCTGCAGGCTGTCGCTGTTTGGATGTTTTTACGTCGGCAGTATACAGTTTGCAGTCTTTATCTACCTCCCAGTGCTGTTGTTGAAAGGGCGGATCTGGAATGCCTTATTCGTGGCCTTCCTTCTCCCTTTTTGTTACTGGGAGATATGAATGGACACCATCCACTATGGGGAAACAGTGAGGCCAACCCTCGGGGTGTCATGCTGGCCTCTTTAGTGGAAGATGAGGGGTTGGGCATTTTCAATGCTGATAAAATGACTTATTTCCATAGCCAGACTGGAACTTTTACTGCCATTGATTTGTCTTTATGCTCAGCTGATGCAGTTTTAGATTTTACCTGGGATGTGTTGCCAGACCTGTATGGCAGTGACCATTTTCCCTTACTTTTAACTGCTAGTGCAGGTGGACCTCAGCTACATCTTCCTTGCTGGCTTCTGGATAAGGCTGACTGACCACGTTTCAGGGAATTAAGTTCCACTTCCCTTTCTGTTAGTGAGTTTGGCTGTCTTACTGAGGCAGTGTCATATTTCACTGGCTTGTTGCACTCAGCGGCCCTTTTAACTATTCCAAGAACGAAGGGTCAGTTTCCTAAACGTCCAGTTCCTTGGTGGAACTTTGAGTGCAGTTACGCAGTGAAAGCCAAACGAGTCGCCTTCTCTCGACTTCGTCACCGTGGGGATCCTCAGTATTTAGTGGCGTATCAGAAGGCACGAGCTCATATGAGGCGGTTTTAAAGAAGGCCAGGCATTCATCCTGGAAGGGTTATGTTTCCTCCATGAATTCGAGGACTTCCATCACCCAGGTGTGGAATCAGGTAAGGAAAATTTCAGGGAAATTTACTGCCCCCTCGTCTCCCGTTTTATCTGCAGCAGGTGGAACTGTGGCTGATCCTTTTGCTGTTGCAGAGTTGTTTGCTGATCATTTTGCCAGTGTGTCACAGAAGGATGAGGATACGCCTTCAGCTTGCCACCGTCGGCGCCTAGAGTCTCTTGATCTCAGTTTTACCTCTGCTGGGGGAGAGCCTTACAATATTCCATTTTCAATCTCTGAACTCCAGGCAGCTCTGTTGCAGTGCCATGACTCTTCTGCTGGTTATGATGATATTCCTTATGCCTTTTTAAGTCACCTGTCTGATGAGTCCCTTTTGTTTTTGCTTTCTCTGTTTAATAAGATCTGGTGTTCCGGAGAGTTTCCGGCTAGCTGGAGTGTTGCTGTGGTTATCCCCATCCCCAAACCACATAAGGACCACCTACAGGCAACGAATTATTGGCCTATTTCTCTAACGTCATGTATATGTAAAGTTTTGGAAAAGATGGTCAATGTTAGGCTTGTTTGGTTTTTGGAGAAAGGTGACTTCTTATCCCCTGCCCAGTTTGGTTTTCGAACAATGCGATCTACCTCTGATGCACTGCTGTCCTTGGAATCTTCTGTCTGTGAGGCTTTCTCCACTAACCAACACCAGGTCACGATCTTCTTTGACCTGGAGAAGGCATATGACACTGCCTAGCGTCATGGTATTTTACTCTCTCTTCATGAGTTTGGTCTTCGTGGACGCTTGCCTATTTTTATTCAACAATTTTTATCTAACCGAATTTTAAGGGTGCGAGTGGGAGGAGTGCTTTCTAATGCCCGAGCACTAGAAGATGGAGTACCACAGGGGAGTATCCTCAGTGTTACTCTGTTTGCTGTGGCCATTAACAGCATCATCAGTGTACTTCCTGATGGTGTACGAGGATCACTATATGTCGATGACCTCTCGATTTCCTTCACTGCGTCTAGAATGTCTCTGATAGAGAGGAAGTTGCAGCTGGCTCTCAATAGAATTTCTGACTGGGCAGAAACACGCGGTTTTCATTTTTCTTCAGCAAAGACAGTGGCTATGCATTTTTGTCGTCTTCGAGGGTTTCACCCAGACCCTGACTTGTATCTCTATGGTAGGAGAATATCCTGTGTGTAAGAGACGTGGTTTCTGGGTCTTCTGTTTTATAGAAGATTAACCTGGGCTCCTCATATTCGTTCTGTTAAGGTGGCTTGTCTTAAAGCTTTGAGTCTTTTGAGGGTTTTAGCTCATACCTCTTGGGGTGCTGACCGTCAGACCCTCCTCCTCTCGCTTAGGTCTCTTGTTCTTCCTAAACTTGAATATGGGTGTGAGGTCTACTCCTCTCCAACAGATGCCCACCTCCGAGTGTTATATTCTGTGCATCATGCTGGTGTACGTCTGGCAACTGGGGCATTCAGATCATCGCCAATTTCAAGTTTCTTGGTAGATGCTGGTGTACTCCCCTAGTTGGTATCGTCTTCACCGCATTCGAGACCCAATTTCTTGTGCCATTGTCTCCCAGGATTCCCGATCTTCTGTTTTTGAGACCCATCCTAATTTTCCAAAGCCATTTGGTTACAGGGTCCGGTCTGTTATGCTAGCCCTCTCTGTCCCGAGACTGGCAATTTGTCCACATCGGATCCCTCGCGTGACATTCTGTAGGTCCGTTGTTGAAAAAAAGGGCTCACTTCCCTCTCAGGTGTCCTTCTCTCTCTTTTTAGAACATGCCTCCATTCATGAGGGTTCTGTCCCCGTCTACACTGACAGGTCTAAGATTGATACTGGAGTAGGATTTGGTGTTGTATTCCCTTCCTTTAGTAGGGTTGGTAGCCTTCCCGGTATTACTTCAGTGTATACGGCAGAACTGACTGCAATTTTATATACTCTTAAAATCATTTTTACTCTCCCGCAATCCGTTTGTGTGATTTTTAGTGACTCGGGTAGTGCTTTGTCTGCACTGGAGTCTTTTAATGCATCCCATCCATTGGTTTTATCAATATTAGAATGACTTTTTCTTCTTGGCCGTCGTGGCCACCGTGTAGACTTCTGTTGGGTTCCTGTACATGTTGGTGTGTTGGGCAATGAGAGGGCAGATACTTTAGCTAAAGCTACGTCTTCTCAATAGCCCCCAACCGACTACCCACTTCCTGCTTCTGATGTAACACCTTACTTGCGGTACGCAATTCGTACGTGTTGGCAGAGACACTGGGATAGTGTTTCTCACAATAAACTAAAAGAAATCTTTCAGAGAGTGGTTGTGCCAAGGGTTCTTCCCTCTATGTCTCGGAGACTGGAGGTGGCTCTTGCTAGGCTTCGCATTGGGCATTCTCGGCTTACACATGGGTTCCTCATGTGTGCTGAGACTCAACCGTACTGTGATGACTCCTTGTTCCCCTTACTGTCCGTCACTTGCTGGTCGAGTGTCCGAGTCTGTGGGACCTGCGTCAGAGGCTCCTTCATAGGCATGGTGGGGCAGATGGTGCCTACTATTTGTCCTCGATGCTTGGTGAAGCCTCTAATGATTTTACTGATGTTTTTAGTTTTCTTCAGGAGGTGAGCCTCCTTCCACTTTTATAAGTAATTGTTATTTTATTAACTATTCTTTTATTATTTTTAGTGTTTTATTCCTGCTAACAGATATTAACTTTATTTTGAATAGGCACTTTTTTTTTTGCCTTGTCTTTTACTTTGTCATCCGGCGGCATTTGGCCCTGGCAGTTGTGCCGCCAGATTTTAATTATTCTCAATCAATCAGTCAATCTTCACTCTGCCGAAAATAATTTCATTCATACTAAATGCTCTGAACCCCCCAACTCGATTTCTTCCCGCTCCTTCAGACACCTTGCCAAAAATCTTTCTAACAACTTTACCTCATCATCCTTCCCTCCTCTTTTCCACTAATGGTTATATAGCTATTTCTTCTACTGATAAAGCAGAACTCTTCCCTCAGACTTTCTCCTCCAATTCCACCTTAGACGATTCCGGTGCTGTTCCTCCATCGCTTCCACCCTCTGACATCCTCATGGTTGACATTAAAATTTCTTCAGCTGATATATTTTCTGCCATCACTGGCCTCGATACTAAAAAGACACATGGGTCTGATGGGGTCCCTCCTGTTCTCAAAAACTGTGCATCTATGCATACACACTGTCTAGGTAAACTCTTTTTGCCTTTGTCTATCAACCTGTATCTTTCCTTCTTGCTGGATGTTTGCTCTCATTCAGCTTGTCCCAAAGAAGGGTGACCATTCCCAGCCCCTTTCACTGTCGCCCAGTTGCTTTAACATTCTGCATTTCAAAAGTTTTGAGTCTATTCTGAAAATAAAATTTTAAAACATCTATCCTATCGCAACCTTCTTTCTGATCGCCTGTATGGGTTCCGCATGGGACGCTCCAATGGCGATCTTCTCACCAAACTTTCAGACTCCTGGTCATCCTCCTCTCGGGACTTCGGCGAAAGCTTTGCCATGGCACTTAACATCTCAAAGCCTTTGATCGAGTCTGGTATAAACCTATAATTTTCAAAATGTTCTCTTATGGATTTTATCCTTCTATCTGTGCCTTCATCTCCAGCTTCCTTTCTGCTCATTCTATAGCTACTGATGTAGACGTCCACGGTTCTTCTGTCAGAAGTGTTGTTCCCCAGGCCTCTGTTCAACACCAGTAAGCTGTACATCTAACCCTATCCACTCATATACTGATGACTCCACCCTTAACCTTTCCATTCGTTTCCTGCAGCGTCTACCGTAGCAGTTCCTTCAACAAACATGGGATGAGGCTATGGTACACCTAATGTCTGCCTTGGTTCGTATCTCTGACTGGTGTAAAAGTAATGTTTTTAATGTATCAAAAACTCATTTCTTACATCTATCAAACCAACAACACCTTCCACAGGAGTATCCTCTAATTTTTAATAATATACAGCTTAATCCTGCATCATCCTTAAACATACTTGGGGTTCCATTGTCTCGGAATTTATCTTGGAGATATCATATTACATCTGTAAAGTCTGCTTCCAAGATATTAGGTGTGGTAAGCAGATTCAGTGCCTTCTTTACCCCTGCACGGTTGTTGGCTCTAGACACTGGTTTTATTTTCCCTTGTGTAAAATACAACTGTTATGTGTGGGGAGGCTCCCCACATACAGCTCTTCTCAACAAGGTGGAGTCAAAGGCTTTTTGTCTCATTAACTGTCTTCCTTTTACTGGCTCCCTTCAACCTCTTTCTCTTCGCCGCACTGCTGCATCTTCATCTCTCTTCTATCGCTACTTCAGTAGTCACTGCTCCTCTGAACTGTCTGCTTGCATCCCTCCACCTCTACGACGGGAGCATAGCTCCCGTCTAACTACCAACTCTCATCCCTTTTCTGTCCAACTCTCTGATGCAAGAGTTAACTGTTACTCCCAGTCCTTCATACATGCAACAGGTCAACTCTGGAACTGTTTTCCTCTGTTTGTATTTCCTACTGCCTTTGATCTTCAGTGTTTCAAACGCAGTGTGTCCAGGCATTTCTAAATGAACCGATCTTGAATATGGCTCTCTGTTATCTTTTTTTTTTCCTTTGAGGCTCCTCTCCTTTGGTTCCTTCTTCCATGCATAAAAGAGGGGAACAAGAGGGATATTTTTTAAGGGAGTAGATTGTTCTCAGTAAGAACTAAATGAAAAGAGGAGAGGAAAATTGCGAGAGAGAGAGAGAGAGAGAGAGAGAGAGAGAGAGAGAGAGAGAGAGAGAGAGACAGAGACAGAGACAGAGACAGAGAGAGAGACAGAGAGAGAGAGAGAGAGAGAGAGAGAAGTAAAAAAAAAAAAAAAAAAAAAGGAACGAAGAAAGAAGATGGGAAATAGAAATGAAAGAAGAAAACGAACAAAAGAAATGAACAGAACATGGAGAGCAGACGGAGAAGGAGGAAGAGAAGACATCAATACCCAGAGGAAAGGATTAAGAAGGAAGAAGTAAAATACTAAGGAGGTGGAAGGGCGAAAGAAATGAGGGATAGGAATGAACCAAAGACAAACAAACAGATAGGCAGGCAGTCATTAAACTTGAGAGAAAAGGGAGAAAAAATGCAGAAATAAAGGAAGAGAAAGGAAATATAATTAACACGAGACAAAAAAATCAGATTGAGGGGGAGAAAGTGGAATAACGAGTAGCGGGAGGAAAGTAAAAAGGGACAAAGAGGACATAGGACAAGAAATGAAACGAAGAGAGGGAACGGGAGTAATTATGATGACCTGAAGAGGAGAGAGAAGGATTCAGAATGGGGAAAGGAGGAGAGAGGATACAGGGTGGCGAGGAGTGAGAAAAGTTAAGAGGATTTCAGAATGGGGAGAAAGGAGCACAAAGGAAACCAATCAGGAATAGACCCGTTGGTCATTTCGTGTCTGGTATAGGGAAGATGATGACTAACCAAAACTATTGTCAGTTAAAGACGAGGACAGAAAAGCAGGAGAGCTCCCCCCACCCACCAAACCCTCCAGTCGAACCCGGAAGGAAATACTGAGAAGGACCACAAAGGAACATAGAAAAACTGTCATGGAAAGTTCATACGAAAGAAGGCTAGGAAGTCTTATTCTACACTATCTACCTGAAAAGGAAAGTAACAATAATTCAACAACATCAATAGGTGTTGTTCTGCAGGTTGTGTCATCCTGGCTTTGAAAAAACTTAGGTTATATATACAGAAATGAATTATTTACGAGTAAACATACTAAGCTGCGGGTTTGAATATGGGTACTTATCCCAACGACCTTAAGGGCATTTTGTTCCATACATTTAGAACTCTGTTAAAAAGGAAATGCTTAGCTTCATGCGGCTGGAATCGTTTGCCGATTATTATATGCCTATTACTTCAAGTATTATTCGAGCGATCAACTGTGAAGTCTTTATCCATAGCCAAGCCGGGGAAGCGACGAACATTTAGAACTGGGACGAAAGGAACGACGGGATTGATATTGAGGAAGAGAGAAAAAGAGAAGAAACTACAATAGGGTGTAAAGATGGGGAATAAGAGGGAATGAATGTGAGGAGAGGAGAGGACGGAATTCAAATTGATGGGAAGAAAAGAGGAGTGAGGAGAATTCAGAGTGAGATGGAGGGAGAGGAGAGAAGATGATTCAAAGTGGAAAGGAAAGGAGAGTGGAGGATCAAGCGTGGGGAGGAGAAATACCGATTCACGACAGTCTGACGAGAGAAGAAAAGAGGACTAAAGGGAGACAAGAGCGGTGAGGATGGGAATAGAACTGTGATGAGGGGAGACAGAAATGTCCAGATTCAGGTAAAAAGGACGGGAGAAAAGATATACGGATTTGGTATGGAGGGGAAGATGACGAAAACAGGATGATGAGGAAAAAAGAGGAAGAATCAACAGATATAAGCAAAACCAGACGAGGAGTGAAGTAGAAGAAGGGAGTAGAAGGAAAAAGAGAGAAAAATGAGAAGGATAGGGGAAAAGTAGGAGAGGAGGGAATGAAAAGGAGGATGATATGCAGAGGACGGAAGTTGCTTAGTCACGATGGATTCCATAAAACTATGGTGTATGTGAAGAAAGAATGGAAGAAAAAAAAAAGTTAGAGAGAGGGGGGGGGGAGAGGAGAGCTGGAAGCAATGAGGGAGGAATGGGATAAAGAAAGAGAGGGAATCTGTGATGCAGTAAGATTGACTGCACAGAGAAGTCAATAAATGAATGAATAAAAAACAAAAATAAAATAAAACAAAACAAAACGAAAGAAAGAAATGTTAAAAGAAGTAAAGCCGCGAGGGAAAATAGGCAAAAAAGTTCAGAGTCAGAAGTATCAGCTTAACGAAAGATAAATACGAGTAAGAAGCTTAGTAAAGGGAGTCAGTTAAAACTGAGGAGTAGAAGAAGCGGAGCTGATGCAGGGCTTGGGAAGAGGCAATACTCTGAACGTAAGGTCATAGACAATGTAAAACAAAGAAGGAGTACTGAGAGAGAGGGAGAAGCATTCACGCCCACCAACTGGTTTAAGAGTCGAACACTTATTTTGCCATGTAAACTTTACCTCCGACCGCTGGCTCTCAAAGTCGAATAATTTAATTTCAGTCTGACTTTCACTCTTCTATTAATTTCCTCCCAGAACGGATAAAAACTTAGAGTTGCCTTGTTGCCTGACCATGACTTTTGTCCTTTTCCTGTGATCTTCATTTTAGACTGATTGCTCTCAAATCGAGCAAGTTTTGCCTTGCCTTACCCTGAAAAGCCTCAGAGTTTTATGCAAATCGGATTAAAACTCATTTATGTTGACCTTGTCATGTGACATAATCATTTCACCATTTATTATCACACACTTAGGGTCAACGTTTTGGCTTA
>NC_137064.1:14544148-14561648 GCF_032717465.1 Coenobita brevimanus | reverse complement strand
TGCCCTTTAAGGTGGATGGCCCGAGGGTCTGGAGAGTGATGAAAAACCAGCTCAGTTTTTATTTTTTTTTACAGCATCTCTAGCTACTCAGTCTGGTCGGTGGCAAACATAAGAGCATCACCCACTGGGTATTACCTCTGACAGTGTAATACAAAGAATATTTAAAAACAAAAGGCTGGGCCCCTGCCATTGGCCTGTTGAGTATGTGAAGTTGTACAACCAACGGTGATCCAGTTAACAGAATGGCTTCCAGAGGATGTGATGCCTGTGTGTGTGTGTGTGCGTGTGTGTGTGTGTGTGTGTGTGTGTGTGTGTGTGTGTGTGTGTGTGTGTGTGTGTGTGTGAAGGGGGGGTGGACCTGTTAGCGGACGAGCATACGATAACACAACCAGTAACAGAACCGGAGGTGGCCGAGCAGCTGAGATCCAGCGACCATGATCTGTGGTGTTGGTACATTGAAATGAAAAAATACTGGATAAGGATAATGGGTAGCAAAAAGCAGGTTTGATTTTCAGCCATTAACTTTCCTTATCCATCTTTTACAAAATATACAACAAAAGCTAACTTGTTTTATTGAGGCATGACTGCTACAAAATCTGTGATGCGCTGGGATAGGAGGGATTATAACCTTGCAAACCAGTCGACCTTACCTTTGTTATAAGTTTAATATATTTAAAGTCCTACAGTCAAGGATGGCTTGGCCATCGAGACGTAATCCACCAGCAGCTATGCATTTGGGGATCCATGTGGAGTGTGTGTGTGTGTGGGGAGGGGAGGAGGATCTCTAGAACCACTGATAATCGATGGCCCCCACCTATAACATACGCCTACTGCGTATATAAATCAGCTATACAAAAAATGGTTCAGTGACTGACATATTGTAGGAGGATTGTTCAGAGGCTCAAGCTTATTGTATGAAACAGACAAATACTGGCTCGTGACAATGAGGTGTTAGTGAAAGAGGATAAAGTTTTAGCCACTTTCCTCTCCAGGCATTTTTTTTTTTTTACATATTTACCACAGAGTTTTCTTATGCGAAATGTTATACAACCAAAGATTGCCTAGTTACCTTTGCCACCGAAGTTTAGAAGAAGTTATGTATTCATCCCTGTTTGTCTGTTTGTTAACAAGATATTTCAGAAAGTTAGTAATAGATTTTAACTTCATTTTGTGAATATGTAGGTCATGGGCAATGAAAGAGTTGGTTAAATATTGGTGGTCACCGGAGTTCGAATCCCGGTTCGGGACCGGTTCTTATTTGTTGTTTGTTTTTTGTTTGTTCACAAGCTATTTCAGTAAGTTTTGGTGGATTTCAAGGGACTTCTGTTAATATGTGGGTCACGGGTCAAGGAAGAGTTGACTAGATTTTAGTGGTGATCTGTGTCCGAGTCCTAGTTCAGGACTGTTTTTGCTTGATTGTTCACAAGATATCTAAAAACGTTATTGATGGATTCAAGTGAGATTTTGTGAATATGTGGGTCATGGGACAAGGAAGAGTTGATTAAATTTTGGTGATATGAGTTATCTGGTTTAGGCGCTGGTGGAGATGTGCGCTCTCTGAGTAGTGTCTACGTGTTATTGAGATATGGCATTTACAAACTGCGATACAAAATGAGGAGAGGCCGGCGGGCTCAGGGGAAAGGGCTTGACCAGGGTTCGTGAAAATAAATATAGTTGACCTTTGCCACATGCTAATAATCACTGTAATGCAACAAAACCATAGTTGGCTTTGCTCCTAAAATATGGCAACCACAAACTGATATGCATCACGTGTGTGAGGGGAGAGGCTGGAGGCACCTAGAACCTTAAAAACTGATAGACATTGCCACTTTATGGGCTAACTTTGTGTGTGAATAGCACAGCAACTGGTAGCCGCATCACTGAGATACGGCATCCAGTCAACTGGTATGCTGTCCATGGTGAGGCTGGATTGGAATAGTGAGTATTTAGAACCGGAATCATTAGCAAGTTGTGTCAGAGCTATGGCCATATTTTGTATGTACAGTGAGGGACAAAAGTCACGTCGTGAAATTTGGTGAAAACTTAAGGCGACAGGCTAAACATGTGGTCTGTTCTGCAGTCCATCAAACGGACGGTTGGTAGCACTGACTTGAGTTGCCATCTTGTCCATATATTTGTTAATTTCTGGGATAAGACCAATCCATTAAGACGTTTGGACAGCCACTCTTAGGCTAGTAGTATGATATGCTTCACCATTACTGTCCTTGCATTTGGTCTCATGTTTGCATAGTTGGTTTTCAGACAGATATATGTTTTATATCTACTTCCCTCTATGTGATACAGGTGTTAGTTAGAACAGTGGAATGATTCGGACCTGTTGTGTGGGGTGTTTCGTATTTTTAGTATTCAATAACTAACCAAGATGAAGCATCAGTTATAACACACATAAGAGCCAAGGTTGGGGACTGCACTATGGGATCAATAAATGCTAGACTGCTTACAGTATTCCTTCTTCAACGAATATTTCCGTAAAAAATGGCCGAACCATCACCTCTCTCCCCTATTATTTAGCTACTCTCTATATTAGCCTATTATCCATTATGCTCTTTGCATTTCTTTATAGTGGCCATTAGACTATTTTGTTTGTTACAATTATCATATTATTATTATTATTACTATTATTATTATTATTATCATTTACGAACTTCGGCACAGAACAAGTTATTCTACCAGTGTAACGAAAACGTAAATGGGATAAATGAAACATAAGTTATTCCTTTACCATATTATGGCTGAAAATATGACCACCACCACACTTAATTGACTACGACAATTACTGACTACCACACTTATCGACACAAAACACATGACCATCACCATACCGACCAGTGCTGGGCAGGTGCGCAAATACTTGCGCAAAGCGCAATTGCGCACCGTTGTGCCACGGTGAATATCGTTTGTGCATTGCGCACCGCACGAAACCATGCGCAATATTGCACTTTCGCACATGAAAAGGCAGGTGTGAAAGCACAAATATAGCTCTGCTTGCACAACTAAAGTTGTGCATGCGCACCTGCCTTGTGCACCTGTCCTGTGGATTGTGCACTGTGCAATCCAAGGGACACATGGTCTTGGGAGCTTCCCTTATGTGTGGGCAAGGGATGGGGGAGACTCGGGCGGGTCATGAGGGTTCTGTTGGGGGAAGGCGGGAGGGACGGAGGGTAGTAGCATTTCTTAAAATGCTTCAACAGAGATAATGTATTTTAATGATGTAAAATTATTATTAGTAAATAATAATAAATTAACAATACATTATTTATTTAGAGTAGCATATGCAATTCCTTACAAAAATTATTAAAACATTTAAATCAAATATCCACAGCCTAATAATTTATTAGGCTGTGGATATTTGATTTAAATAATATGTTTTAATGATTTTTGTGAGGAATTACACATGCTATTGTATATCTATAATGAATTATTATATATAACGTCTTGCGAAAATGCAGATAAAAGTAAAACTCGCAACATCACAGCCTTTGCTTCCCTGTCCCTGTCCCTCTGCATTGAACTTTTTGCAGCATGCTCACTCCTCTGTTTGAACTTCCACAAGTGAAAAAGTTACTACATGACAGTATTGTGATACCTGCTCTAATGTACTGAAGTGAAGCTTTGACCTTCTTGGAGGGACATAAGTCAACAGTGAGAGCTGTGGAAATAAATGAGTTATTTGAGAGGAGCCTGTGGAGTTACATGGAGAGACAGACTGACAAATTAGGAAGTGAAGGAGCATTATGGTGTGGATGTGGATGTGATAGGAAGCGTTAGGAGAAACACACTGAGGTGGTTTGGTCATATGGAGAGGATGGAGAGTGAGAGACTAACGAGGAGATTGTATGTGAGTGAGGTGGAGGGGGAGAGAGGGAGGGGGAGTCCAAGGATGAGATGGAGGGATGGAGTGGAGAAGTATATCAGAGGCGGAGGTATGAGCTGGGAGCAGTGCAGTGAAATGGCGGGGGACAGGGTGACACGGAGGCGATTTGTCGCTTGTTTGTGGCCAGTGGCCACCCCTTACGGGATTAAGGCGTCTGCCAATAGATAGATAGATAGAATAATAATAAATAAGTAAGTATGCTAATTTATTTAAATCTCTCAATATTTTACAGTACTTCCCACAAATATATGCAAACGGTTTGCGCTTGTGCTTTGCGACTTTGCACAAGCTAAATATTTGTCAGATTGCGCACTTGCGCTTGTGCAAGGTAGTGAACTGTGGATTGTGCATTGCGCTTGTGCAAGGTCCTTCTTCGTTTGCGCTGCCCACCACTGATACCAACACATATAGTCACTTCAGCATTAAGAAAATCAAACCCATCGTATAACTGCACCACGCTAGTAGAGCTCCCCTTCGCTCCAATCACGTCTCTGAGTCTTCGTTGCATCGATTCAACATGCTGTTGAGTAACATCTGGGTCAAAGTGAAGGCTTGCCCATAACTCCATTACACTGGCGAACAATTCTCTGCGAGATCTGCCTTCGTATCTAAGCCACCTTTTGCTGACATAGGCCCACAGGTTCTCAATTGGATTGAGGTCTGTTGATTTTGCAGGCCAGTCAATGAGTGTCACTCAGGGCGTGCCACAAACTAGTCCCCCACAATCCGTGCAGTGTGGATAGGACTGTTATCTTGAGCCAAATAAATGTCAAATCTTTTTCCATCCGTCAATACCGCTCTCGTAGATGGTATTAGCAAATGTTCTATGTCAACATATGCCTCAGCTGTGAGACGACTCTCTATCTCTGCCAGTTGCCCTAGACAGCCCCACGACATCAACCCCAGACACCGCTCGTGATGCAGCCACTCCTCATTGATGCAGCAACAGTCTGGTCGTCATATCTGCACAGAAAATACTTTGGTTATTTGCTATAATATTATTATTCAGTACTCAATCTGAATAATTGTAAGCCCTTTAACACCTATCGCAAATGATGGATAACCTCTGATGGAATTTATATTTGGAAAACATAAATATTAATGGTGTATTATAGGACACTCTCCCTTCTCCTATGTTTACTCCTCACAATGATTTACATCCTTGCTACAAAATGTGTTCATGCATCTTGAATGAATTAGTAAATGATTTTGGCTAACTCCTATTACTCTGTTTTCCAGGGAAGGGGCGATAGCGGGCATCTGACAGTTACCCCTCTCCTATTTTTATGAAAAAATAAATAAATAAATAAACGGACACCACACGTATTGGTTTTTCATAAAATGATAAGTTATCATTCATGTGAGCCATACTATATCAAATAACCGTAGCTTTTAAAGTTATGCATAAAATATTATGGATTTGTGGTAAAAAAATAATAAAAGCTGCAGATTCCAATGTTGTCGTAGCAGTACTGATAAAAGGGCTGACGACAGATTTGCCACCTAATAGGTCAACATATTTACTTTATTCAATGATTAAGGTAAATTATGCACGTAATGAGGAAGGACAAACTTGCTAAGACTGGCAATGCTTACAAATGTTTGCTATAACCATGCACTAACTTACCGTGTGTTACGTCTGCATCAAACATGGTGTGGTCGTAAGCTCTATGAGGAAAGCACTTTCTCGTCACAAAATACGACACTCCTCCAAAACTCCAGTGGCATCTCAGCATACCGTCTTGCAAAGGCTAATCGTTCTTCTTTGTGTCTTTCTGTCAAGGCAGGTTTTATGGCTGGGACTCGAGCGAATAATCCAGATGCCTGAAGTCTTCACCAAACAGTTCGTGCGCTACATTCTAGCTGTAATTGGTCTCGTACTGTGTAAACAACGCGCATAGGGTCCGCTTCCATTGTTGCAACTATGTCTTGGTCCTGATGTCACGTGGTTACACGTGAGCAACTTGAACGAGGGCGATTCTCCATTGTGTCTTTGTCCCAAAATCGCTGAATTCACCTCTCTACCATTCATCTGCTTACATTGAAAGTTTGTGCGATGTGGTCAGGCTCCTCTCTCTCTAAGTAAAGGGAGATCATACCACCTCTCATCTCCCTGGTAGTTGGATGGCTAATGCTTGTCCTCTGCATATCCGTAGGTTTTTCGTAGGATAAACTGAAATGGCATGTTATTCGCTGCGTCCTTACCGATTATGGTTCATATCCAATCTCCAACAAAGCCCCAGGATTCATAGGAACTCTTATCGGAGCAGCAGCATTCGAAGCTTAAGGAATCCAGGCCTGCCAACCACGAGGTTATAACTATGGTAGAGCTTTCAGAATGATTCATGAGTTTCATTTCATCTTCGGTCACAACCGCAACACGACTTTTGTCCCTCACAGTACAGCCATGTAAAATTCCAAAACAAACGATGGCTTGATTACTGAGACATAACATCCATATACTGAGATGCATGGAGATGGAGGAGAGGGCACTGTGTGGAATGAGTGAGTGGTGACAACCTTAAAAAATGATCCTCTTAACCTCTGCTATAGGCCTAACCTGTGTGTAAAGTCCCAAAACAAAAGATGGTCCAGTTATTGAGATACGGCGTCCACAAACTGTGTTCTATTGCTCGGGGTGTATGGCTTTGAGGTCGCAGGGAGGGAGAGGGAGGTAACTTGGATTCTTGAAAACTGGAATGTTTCGTTTTTACCTTAGCCCTTATGTGTGGGCAAAATAAGGACTAAAAAGGTGGCCCGGTTAGTTAGCGACGGTGTTCCAGGCGTGTGCAAGGTGGGTCTGGCAACAAGCTACGAAATATTACAGTAAACCTCCATACAATGGGAGATACAGTGATTCAGGAGGTACCTTGTATTAAGAAACATGAGGTGGGAATGATCTGTGTATTTAGTGCATCTCTCTCACTCTCTCTCTCTCTCTCTCTCTCTAGACATATATCAGAATCTCTCTTAACTCTCTCTCTCTCTCTCTCTCTCTCTCTCTCTCTCTCTCTCTCTCTCTCAACGGCCATACCACACCGAGTGAACCACTTCTCTCTCTTTCTTTCACTGATTTCAAAGAACGTATCAAATGAACAGAAATGATGCAAATGATAAAAGATGAAAAAATGAGTAAAGAAAAACATTAGAGGGGGGGGGGAAGTGAGGAGCGGAAGTGTCTAGACAGTAAAAGTAGAAGGAGGAAGAGGGAAAGGAGCATGAGGAGGAGCTGAAGAAAGAGTTCAAAAGGAGATGAAAGGTGACGAGACAAAAAAGGGGGTCAAGAAGGGAAGATTTGGAAGGTGGGTGAAGAAATGCTCAGAGGCTCCTCTCTTTTGAACTCTCTCTCTCTCTCTCCCCCGTGGGCAGCCACCTTTTCGTGGTGGGCGGGCTTGCGTGCCCCTGTGATCCCACAAGCCTGCCCATGGATGTAACGACATCTGGCAGGGTCTCCCATGCGGGTAGTGTTGTGGGTGAGGGGTCTGACTAAGCTCTGCCCAAAACGTAGGTTACCTGTATGGGTCATCGGTGCCTCCCTCCAGAGGGATCGCCTCAGTGCTATCCTGAGTTGGTTGGTTGGGTGTCTGGGCTGGGGGGTGTTGGGGAAGGGGGTCTTTGCACTGGTAGGAGCAAACTTTCGTATCATGGGGTGTCCTTTTTGGGACATCCTCTGGGGACGAGGTACCCCATTCCCATCAGACCGTGCTCGGTCTCCACACTCCCTGGTAGGCAATTTCCCTTGGCTCCTGGCGCCAATTTATATTTACCAATGTATATATGGATACATTGACCAAATCATTAACCACTCGTGTGGTCGGTGACCAGCCGCACGAGTCGGTATCAACTGGTCTTTCTCTGCCCAACGACCTTGTACCCTCCGGGTCATCTGTCAAAACTGCGAGTTCAGATGTTCCCTGTATCGAGTTTTTACCTGGCGTCTTTGTGAAAAATTCTTACACAAAATATATAGTCCTCAAAATGGATGATGGTACTTCCTTCCAGAACCTGAACTGTTTTCAGATTCACAGTGGTCTAGTTACAGCATGTGGATTTACCCCCAAGGTCTCTTTGCAGGGTGATGGTTCTCTATTGCTAGAAGCCAGGAATGAAGAGGAGAGTTCACGCATCCAGTCCCTAACTATGGTTGCTGGTTATCCTGTATCTACCTCTCATCACTTGGTCCTAAATCAGTACCGAGGGGTTGTATATTCTCGTGACTTGGTCTCATATTCTGATTCTTCCCTCTTAGAGGGGCTGGCTCCTCAGGGAGTTGCAGCAGTACAAAGAATAATGAAGAAAGTTGATGGGATTTTAACCCCCACGCCCATTCTTATCTTGACATTTGATCGTCTTACTTTGCCAGAGGTCATCACTGCTGCATGGTGGAAGCTTAAGGTTAAACCTTATGTTCCCCAACCTAGAAGGTGCTATTATTGTCAAAGGTTTGGTCATGTTCGCCGTTCTTGCAGGTGGGAAGCATCTGGCCTTCCTGAGGTTTGTGGAAATTGTGGTGGAATTTCTCATGGTATGGATGATTTTTCTCAACCCTCTAAATGTTTGATCTGTGGAGGAGCATATGCAGCCTCCTCAAGGGACTGCGAAGTATACAAGTATGAATATGAGATTATTTCTGTCCAAACAAGGGAGAAAATTTCCTTTTCTGATACAAAGGCCAGGGTAAGGGAGCAGTTCATTTGCCCTGGGGTTACCTTTGCTGCTGTGTTGTCTCGCCATAAAGCTACTAGGCGGGTGCCCCTGCCATCACACAATGCCCCATCAAATTCTCGGGGTTCTACTTCCTGGCCTTCTCACCCGGGGGGTTCCACTGAGGGAGTGCAGCCTGGAAGCAGCTGTGCTTCCTCCAGGGAGGTGCCTCCTGTCTCTGGGGGTGTCCCCTCTGCGGTGGTTCTTCCAGCGTCTGGGAGTGCCTCCCCCATCCCAGTTCCTCCGGTTCCTCCTGTGTCAAACACCCATGTCGATGCTACACCTTGCTTTGACACATCCAAAACTCCAGATGTCCTTCCTGTGCATCCTTGTCCTGACATATCCAAAAAAAAAACAGCGTCTCTCATACTCCTGTATCGGCTGCTACTCCCGTACCGACTTATGCTCCTGTACCATCTGCCTGCTCTGCTACTGTTGTTCACTCTTCTTTACAGTGTGGCACTACAGTTTCTAATGCTTTAAGTTCTGGTGCAGAGATGGAGGTTGCATCTGCCAACCTCAAATGAGTGAGGAGTGAGGAGTTTTTGGGTGACTCCCCTCCTTCTAAGGTTCAAAGTTCTGTAACGCATGAGGATTCTGAGGGGGCTCTTCGCTCGACAACCCAGCCAGTGGTGGCGTCTAAGTCTGTGGGTGTTCATGATGGCCTTTCTAGGATTCCTGTCCCTGCCTCTTGCTCAGGTGTGGTGGGGCCTGGGTCTTTAGATACTCAAAGAGCTCAGTCGCTTGCTCCCTCTGATCCGTCACCCAGCGGCCAACCTTTGGTTGATTCAGTTGGGAGGGGTTCGGTTGGCCCTGAGGTGCCAGCTGAACCCTCACATGAGTGTACAGATGGGGCACGTGGGTCTTCCAAGAAGGTCTCTGTGCTTCGGACTCATTCTGGTGATGGGCAGGACATGTCTCGGGGTAAGGGTACTTCCACCCATGAAAACTCTAAATTTTCATTGTCTTCTCGGTTGGTGAGGCAGAGCTCCACGCCTAGGAAGAAAGGCTTTCACTCCTTTCCCAACGAGGTTGCTACATAGCTTTGGTGTTTCAAAGTTCATAATGTTTAATACTAATCACTATGGCTGAATCGGTACCAATCTGTCTTCAGTGGAACTGTAGAGGTGCCATGGCAAATTGGGAGGAATTGCAGTTATTACTCTCTGCTCTGAACCCACTATGTGTCTGTCTTCAGGGGGTATGAAGCCTTCCATGCATCTCCTCCTGGTGGTCACAGCGGTGGATGTGCAATTTTGTGTCGCTCTGATGTCCCCTTTATTTCCTTTGAGATTCAGTCGCCCTTTTAAGTTCTAGCCGTACAGATGCATGTTGGGAGGTGCTATACCATCTGTTGTCTGTACCTTCCACCTTCCGTTCCTGTTATACGTGCTGATCTAGAAACCCTTATCAGCCAACTTTCGCCCCCTTTCCTATTCCTTGGTGATCTTAATGGCCGCCATCCTTTGTGGGGTGACTCACTTTCAAATTCCCAGAGTGATCTTCTTGCCTCATTGGTTGGGGATTTAGATTTGGTTGTCCTAAATGATGGGAGGCTGACCCATTTTCATGTTCAGACTGGCAAGTATTCTGTCATTGACCTTACCATCTCCTCCTCTGACTGTGCCCTTGATTTTTCTTGGGAGGTTTTGGATGATCTACATGGTAGTGACCATTATCCTGTAGTGACCCAGCCTACTCGCTCTGTTCCTGCAGCCCGTCTGCCATGCTGGTGTCTGGACAGGGCTGATTGATCTCTCTTTGAGGAACTATGTGTATTTGCCAACAAGGTTAGTGATTTTTCAACTACCGATGATGCCGAATGTTATTTTACTAAGACCATTTTCTCAGCAGGATTCATTCCATCCCACGGAACTCTGGTGTTTTTTCCCAGAGACCTGTGCCATGGTGGAATGATGACTGCTCCATAGCAAAGGGAACTTACAAAGCAGCTGCCTGTCGGTATTTTGCCAATTGTAATGTTGTTTTTCTAAAAATACGGTTTCACAAAGCACGTGCTCACTATAGATGGGTCATGAAGAATGCTCACCGTAACTCGTGGAGGTTGTATGTTTCTACAGTTGCATCTTCAACTTCAGTGTCTATGGTGTGGAAAAAGGGGCACAAGATTCCTGGTAGGTTCTCGACCCCCTCCCCTCCGGTGTTGCGCCTTCACAGAGAACTTGTGTCTGCACCAGATGCAGCAGCCTCTGCTTTTGCAAATCAGTTTTTTGCTGTCTCTACAAAGGATCCTTCTCAGCCATTTCCTACCTTTCGTAAGAATCAGGAGAGGCTGGGTCTTGACTTTTGCTCTCGTGGTGGAGAGCCGTATAATTTAGATTTCAGTCTCCGTGAGCAGCGTGCTGCCCTTTCAGAGTGTGGTGACACTGCTTCTGGGCCTGACGATATTCCATACGCTATGGTGCATCATCTACTGACTGAATCACTTCAGTTTTTATTGGACCTTTTTAACAGGGTTTGGAGTGAGGGCTCTATTCTGAGGAGTTGGAAGTTGGGTATTGTCCTCCCCTTTCCCAAGCCTGGTAGAGACCATTCCCAAGTCTCCAACTATCGTCCTATCACTTTAACATCATGCGTGTGTAAGCTGTTCGAAAAGATGGTCAATGTCAGGCTTATGTGGTTTCTGGAGAAGGGTTGCTTTCTCTCTCCGTTGCAGAGTGTTTCCGTAAATTACGGTGCACTTCAGACAACCTTATCAGGCTCGAGGCGTCAATCTGTGAAGCTTTTGCCTCCAAGCAACATCTTGTGGCTGTGTTTTTTGACCTTGAAAAAGCTTATGACACAGCCTGGCGCCATGGCATCCTCCAACAACTTCATGCCTTTGGTTTACGTGGTCGTCTGCCTATGTTGCTTGGAGACTTCTTGACTGATTGTGTATTTCGGGTCCGTGTGGGTTCTACCCTCTCTACGCCACTGTGCTAGGAGGAAGGTGTCCCACAGGTGAGTGTCTTAAGTGCTTCCCTGTTTGCATTGGCCATCAATGGTATCATTGACACTGTGCCTGCTGGGGTATCCTCATCCCTTTATGTGGATGACTTAGCTATATGGTTTTCTGGCTCCCGCATGTCTGTTATTGAGCAGCATATGCAACTTGCCTTGGACAAGATTTCTGCCCGGGCCTCTTCCAAGGGTTTTCGGTTTTCCCCTTCAAAGACTGTGGCTATGCACTTCTGTAGGATGGGAGGGGTACACCCAGACCCTGATCTCCAGCTTTGTGGCAGGAGACTCCGTTGTGTGACAGAGACGAAATTCTTGGAAATGACATTTGATTGTCGTTTGACTTGGGTCTCACACTTGGCAAATCTTAAAACATCTTGTATGGAGGCTCTCAGTCTGTTGAGGGTTCTGTCCCATACCTCTTGGGGTGCTAATCGGAGGACGCTCTTGCATTTGTTTCAGGTATTTGTAACCTCTAAGCCGTCATATGGCTGTGAGGTATGCTCCTCTTCCACAGAATCAAGACTAAAAACTCTAGATGCTGTCTATCATGCTGGTCTTCGCCTTGCAACTGGGGCTTTTCAGTCCTCTCCAATTGCCAGCTTATTGGTGGAAGCTGGTGTGCCTCCCTTAGATCTACTGCATCAGTCTGTTGCAGTAAGGTGCTGGCTCCAGATTCGTTGCCTTCCAGACTCACTTGTCTGTGACGAAACAGTCTTGTCTTTTGTGTTATAGTAGACACCTTCACATGCCTCATCCGTTTGGCTATAGGGTTCAGGATATAATGGAGGGGTTTGGTTTGTCGGCAGTACTTGTCAGTCCTGTTCGGATCCCAAGGGTTGCGCCTTGGATATTACCCAGGGTAACTTTCTGCAGGCCTTTTGCTGGCTCAAAGGATTTTGTCACTCCTCAGTGTCTTTTAAGGTTATTTTTAGAACATGCTTCTAGTCATGGTGGTTCTGTGCTTGTGTATACTGATGGCTTTAAATCCGCATCAGGTGTTGGTTTTGGAGTGGTATTTCCCAATTTTAGCCGTGGAGGTAGTCTTCCTTTGGTTGCCTCAGTTTTTACTGCAGAGTTGTCAGCCATCATTGTAGCCTTGAAGTTGGTGTTTGTTCACCCTGACAATTATTTTACTATTTTTAGCGATCTCAAGAGGCGCTTTTGGCCCTGGACTCTTTTAACTCTTCCCATCGCTTAGTTTTAGCTGTTTTGGAGTGGCTGTTCCTCATTTGTCATCGGGAGAAGAGAGTGGATTTTTGCTGGGTTCCTGCACATGTTGGTGTGGTGGGCAATGAGATGGTGGATGCATTGGCCAAGGCTGTGGCTACTCAACAGCCCCCAGCAGAATCTGATCTAACACCTTACTTGCGGGACAGATTTTATGTGTGTTGGCAGAGATGCTGGGATGGTGTTGCTCATAATAAGCTGAAAGAGGTCTTTCAGAGGGTGGTTGTGCCAAGGGTTCTCCCTTCCATGCCTCGGCGATTGGAGGTAGCTCTTGCTAGGCTTCGCATTGGGCACTCTCGGCTTACACATGGGTTCCTGATGAGTGGTGAGACTCAACCGTACTGTGATGATTGCTTTGTTCCCCTTACTGTCCGTCACTTGCTGGTCAAGTGTCCAAGTTTGGGGGACCTGCGTCAGAGATTCCTCCATAGGCATAGAGGGATAGATGGTGCCTACTGTCTCTCCTGGATGCTTGGTGGAGACCATAGCGATTTTACTGATGTTTTTGGTTTTCTTCAGAAGGTGGGCCTCCTTCCACTTTTTTAAGTACTTGTTTTTTCTTTTGACTATTCTTGTATTATTCTCAGTGTTTTATTTCTAGTAAAATTATTAACTTTATTTAGATTTTGCACTATTTATTTGCCGCGAGTTTTAGCTTGTTGTCCAGTGGCATATGACCCTAGCAGTTGCACCGCCAGTTTCTACTACAATCAATCAATAAATCAATCTCTCTCTCTCTGTCTGTGACTTTGTCTTCACCCTCCCTTCTATCATTCAACCTCCTCCTTTTTCATTTCCCTTCCTTTCTCTACTTCCTGTTTACTTTTTTTTTTTGTTCATTTAATAGCAGAGCAGAGGAAAGAAAAACAAATGAGTTTAAATCCTTACACCAGATTACTGCTGTCC
Source organism: Coenobita brevimanus (assembly GCF_032717465.1). Taxonomy (NCBI): domain Eukaryota; kingdom Metazoa; phylum Arthropoda; class Malacostraca; order Decapoda; family Coenobitidae; genus Coenobita; species Coenobita brevimanus. Next base: position 14,547,955 of record NC_137064.1, on the reverse strand, counting down.
ACAATTAATAACAAACCTGTAACAGTTGGGCTTGAACAACTGTATGTTGAAATGTTGAGGGAAAAAACTCTTGGGAAGCAAGATCCAAAGAGATGCTATTTGGGGAATAAAAGATTTGTGATAGGCGGGAGTTCAGCAATATAGCAGTGTGACATTCCAGTCATGAGTGCTACCAGATACCCGTGTAGCGCAGGGGAAGGCATGGAGAGGTGGCACAGTGGAGGGAACTTCGTGTGTGAATATTTTATCTACCTTCTTCTCTTTTTCTTACTTCTTCCCCACCGGTCTCTCGTTACCCCTGCTTGCTTGCAGCTTCTCCCGTTTCCTCGTAAATCCTGTCTTTTACTTGTTTCCCTCTCACCTTGCTCCCTATCAGAGTTTATATATATATATATATATATATATATATATATATATATATATATATATATATATATAACGAATTCTAATTCCTGCTATAACGTATGGTTGTGAGACTTGGAAACTGACAAAATCAATGGAAAATAAATTAATCCGTTCTCAGAGGGCAATGGAAAGGTCAATGTTGAATATCTTTAGGAGACAGGAAAAGATCAACTTGGGTGAGAGAGCAGGCTAAAGTCAAAGATATTATAGAAGTTATAAAAGAACAGAAATGAAGGTGGGCAGGCCATATAGCAAGAATAAGGGATAACTGATGGAGTAAGAGGCTGACGGACAGGACATCAAGAGAATATAAGCGTAGCAGAAAAAGGCCAGACAGGAGATTGAGAGATGAGATAGACAAATTTGCAGGGAAAACTTGGCAAAGATTGGCTCAGTCAAGGAATTCGTGGAAAAGGTTGGGGGAGGCCTTTGTTCAGCAGTGGATAGTTATATATATATATATATATATATATATATATATATATATATATATATATATATATATATATATATATATATATATATATATATATATATATATATAATCTCATCAGCCATTTGAGTGTCCACTGCAGGACCGGCCTATCCCTACCGAAGTGGGGACGATACACTCAATGTATCTCTACCAAATGGCTTAGGCTGTCTGTTAGAGATTGTATGTAGGGTGAGAAGTGCTTGTAAGTGTAATGGTAGTGTTGTAGTGGCTTTGGATGTGTGTGTAGTCTGTGAACCAAGTGTAATTGGCCTGCGCAAGCCGACTGGGTGCAAGCATACTTTACGGTATGCGACACTGGTTCAACCACAGCACCCCTGATGTCCGCCAAGCAGTATATGGCCAAAAGAACGCTCCCAAAGTTTATTACCCTGGCGGGGCGTGAACCCTCGTCCTTCAGTGTACGAAAACGCACACTTTACCACTGTACCACAGAGGCTCCATATATATATATATATATATATATATATATATATATATATATATATATATATATATATATATATATATATATATATATATATATATATATATATATATATATATATATATTAGCTGCTTGTTTCCCTGTGTCCTCTCCTAATACTTCTCTCCTCTCTAGCATTTTCGCCCCTTTGCTTCCTCTCATGCTTTCATGTTCCTTGCCCCTTTTCCCTTCTTTCTCCATTTCTCTCCATGCTCTCTATCCCCGTTTCTTCCATCTTCCGTCTCTTATTATTTCCTTTCCTCTTCTCGTTATTTCTGCTTCCCTCCATTCTACCTTCCTCATCTCTTTGCTTCCTTCCAGCCTTCATTTTCCTTGCCCCTTCCTCCCTTCCTATCTCCTCTGCCTCTAGAGCGAACTCCTTTCATCCCTCCTCCCCCCTCCATGCTTTCCATCCTCCTCCAAATTCGTCTTGTTCTCTTATTTTTTTTCTGATTTATTCTTTGCCTCCTCCGCTTTCTAAATCCTTTCTGTTCTGACTAAGTCTAACTTCTATCCTTCCTTCCTACTGAAATACTATGTAGTGAGACATTGTAACAAATATGTGGCATCTCCATTAGGTTACTTTAAACTTTCTAGAGTACTAGTGTAACTGTTGAAGTGACTCACTGTACACTTCTCTGTTCAGATGGGCGATATGGTTACTCTATATCACAGGTTCCCAGTATGGTGGTGATGGCCCCCTGGAGGGCCTTAGTGTATTTCTCATTGGACCATGGGGTAACAAGTTCCTGTGGTTAGAGATATCTCTAATACTTTTCCTGAGGAAAAATTTTCACTGGTATACTTCTATCGTCATACTTTCCACAGACATCATACCTAAAGGCAGTGTAAGATAATTTGTGAAATTTAGAAGCTATTCAATTGCCAAGGATGCATTTAGAGAGGCTCTTGATGGACTTATAATTGGTTGCTGCTCTTTATTAAGAAACTAACTTTTCTTGTCTACCCATCTTTGCAAAACAGCGTTTCCAAGATGTAGAACATGAAATTCAAGTAGTGCAAATGATTTCATGTTCAAGGTGACTCCTACTGTGCTTTTACTATGACTCAACCACTGATACCCCAGCTGGTATCAGAAAGTATAAGTTAGATTTCACCCTGTTCATACGTTAACACTTTTTGTGTGTGCATTAATGTGCATGCATGGCATATTTGTGTAGATCACACGAGTTCTGAATATCTCATATCCTCCTTGCAGATTAGAACAACGGTCTGGTCTACATGGAAAAAAGATATAGCAGGCTAGATGAAAGTCACAATGGTTATCATATTTTGTGTAAGTAGTCGCAGAACGAAAAAATAGAACCACTGCTCTAGATATTTTGAAATAAAACAGTGATACCAGGACGCCTCTAGCCAAGCTCGCTGTACAGTGATGATAGACGAAGCTATTATTTTGCATATCTTAGTGCTGGAAAATTATCTGTTGAAAGCTCTAGTCCTCCCAGTAACATCCAAGCTAGAGACATGTCACTCCATGTTTCCTGTTGTAGTAAGGTGGTTGAAGAGTATCTCTGTTCTAAGGTGATTCTTATATGGTGACTGATGAAACAATTGCTCAGCATTTCCTAACGCAGGAGGATGCTCTGTTAGTGCTTCAAGCAGTTCTTGAAGCTCCATACTGATATATGCAAACTATATATCATCATCCGCATCTCGGGCCTCTGTAAAAACATCCCAAGGAGACAGGATGGTATCGGTAAGGGCTGGTAATGAAGGATGGATACTAGGCCTGACGGAGGCTGGGGAGTAGCACTGGGCACTTCTGGTGAATTTGGCAGTAGTTTAACATTCATTCTTGTCCTCAGAGGATGGTATAGTATTCTGCTAGTGGACTCAGCAGCTAAAACAATCAGGCTGTTTACTGTTGGACCCTCTATAAAAGGGCTAACCCAATTCTAAACAGCCAGTGTCAACAAAGACAATAAAAATGGTAAAACTCTGATTAAGTCTACCAGCATTTCATTGGACTCTTGAACCAAGAAGCCCCCCCTCCAAAAAAAAAAAAAAAAATGAAATGCATATAAAATGACCCTAAATATGGGAACCTCTGGCGATCATCCAGTGGGGTCCGAGGAAGGCCTCTCCATACTGTCGTGGGGTCTCTATGGGGCTGGAAAAGGCTAACTTCGCATCAGTCCATCAATAATTCAGTAAGTCTGTCAATAAGTCAGTAATAGGCCAGCAAACACAACGGTTGGGGGCCTATATAGGGCACATGTACATCATACCAACGGCCCACCGCTGGCAATCTGTGTGGGCCGCCAATCAGCCGTGCTCATAGAGTCAACGTAGGCCCTACAGCAGATGGCCAGCATAGTAGTAGTAGTAGTAGTAGTAGTTGTTGTTGTTGTTGTTGTTGTTGTTGTTGTTGTTGCTGTTGCTGTTGTTCCCAAGGCAGTCTGGCCAAACAGCCCCGAGT